>NC_069500.1:934953006-935253006 GCF_027579735.1 Bombina bombina | reverse complement strand
CTTACTCTAACCCCAGGAAATCTACTCACAGTTCTTGAAGTCCAGGCATCCATCTTCATCCAGGCGGCGAGAAGTCTTCATCCATCGCGGGGGCATCTTCTATCTTCATACCGGTGGCGTGGAGCTGTGGAGGTGTGGAGCATAATCGCCTATGGCGCGGACATCCTCTTCATACTGAAGCTTGAATGCAAGGTACCCATTAAAAAATGGAGTACCTTTCATTCCAATTGGCTGACATTTTCAAATCAGCCAATAGGATGAGAGCTACTGAAATCCTATTGGCTAATTTGATCAGCCAATAGGATTTCAGTAACTCTCATCCTATTGGCTAACTACTGGTCTCAGATTGCGATATGGATCATGGCAGTATATGCTATAACTCAAGCATTTTAACCTGTAATACAGTGGTATGGAAATCCTGCACTCAAACGTCATTTTTTGAGTGCAGAATGGAGAGTTGCGTTACAGGCTAAAATGCTTGCGGTATAGCTATACCGCTGCGACTTATAATAGGGAGACCTGCCATTCCACATGCAATGGCCAATTTTTCAGCGGTATAGCCTTACCATACCATACCGCAAAACTTGTAATATTGCTGTTTGTGACAGGTAGGACACATTGCCCACTAGCTTTTCTATTAGAGGCCAGCAGATGACACTGTTACAAGACTTGCTCCTCTTTTTCTGTACTGGTATTTGCTCTCTAAGCACCAGAGCTCCTGCCCTGAAAGTTCCCTAATTGGGTTGATAAGAAGGTGATGGCTGCTGCAGGGATGGGATACCATATTCATTAGGTGAGTGGGGTGGCTTTGTGCAGGATTAGGTAAGTGAAGCTATAATTGTAAAGGAAGATATGTAATTGTAGTGTAAATGTGTGTGTGTGTACTGTATGTATATATAGATAGATATATATGTGTGTGTGTGTGTATTTGTGTATGAGTGTGTATGTCTGTGTGTTTATGTCTATATGTATGAGTGTGTGCCTGTCTGTGTCTGTATGTGTGTGTACAGAATGTATGTGTATTTTTGTGTTATGCACAACATAATGTTTTAAATAAATGATTTTATTTTCTTTTAAACCACCAACTTTTTTTTTAAAGTGTAAGACCCATGCATTGGTTGTCTTTTATATTTGTGATTATTCTTTTGGAAATCTCATATTTTCTATCATAAAACATGCTTTCCGTCTCTCCAATTTCTCCATATCTTCTCACTCTCTGTTCTTCATGCTCTGCCACTGCACTGTCTGGACTCCTTTTCCCACCTTCCTGCTCTACACTCACACCCTTATGGTGCTCCAGGCACAATTGTGCCTTACACAATCACATTTTTTTTATTTGGCCATGTCTCCTCCTCTGATACATTGCCACTCACAATATTTAGTTCTTGTTCCGCCCGTGGGTAAGCGTTTAATATTAAACTTGTTAACTTGCTACTTTTCATGCTTTTTATTTCTTTTTGTTCCATAAGTAAGTATGGAGGGTTGAAGGGCACCATATTAAATAAATTAGATATCAATAAAATCCTAACATTTTTATGGAAATGCCTTAAACATGTATTTTGGAATTTTTTAATGGAATGACAAAATGTCTTTTGAATTTCAGGTTGACAATGATGTAATAGCTAGGTAGGTTTTTAGAATTTGGAGTCTGAGGGTTCGACTACAATCCATTAGAAAAACGTAACATGATTTTTGCTCAGAAAAATTACTATTAATGTCTACGAGAAGTTTTGTAAATAAATCATTTGATATGTTTTGTAAAGGATTGTAATAGAACCCCTAGCACAGTTTTGTCTTGAGGCAGTAAAGGCAGCACTCATTTTTTTTGGGGGGGGCAAAAAATTACTCTGTAAACTGCTGGGGCAATGAGGCTGGGGAACCCCATACACCACTGAAAGCACTATATTTTAATGATTATAATAGCCAATAGAATTTCAGTAGCTTTTATCCTATTGGCTGATTTGAATTTGAAGGCTCAAATCAGCCAATAGGTATTCACGGGACGCCATTTTTAACTGCGTACCTTGAATTCCTATTCAGTGTACGGCGGAGATCGTATGAAGAGGATCCTCTACGCTCCATGGCTCCGCTGTCGCCGGTCTTCAGTTCCAGGCTCGCTGGTCTTCAGTTCCAGGGTCGCCGGTCTTCAGCTCCGTGGTCATCGGTTTTCAGCTCCGCCCTCCGCTCCGCGCCGGCTGGTTCCTGGAAGAAGAAAGAAGAGGTCGCCGCTTGGAAGAAGACTTCACCGTCTGGAACAGGACCTTCTCCGCAGGACTTCAGGACAGGTGAGGACCACTTGGGGGTTAGAATTAGGGTTTTTTAAGGGATTTTTTATTTTTTTATTTTATTTAGATAGGGTGGGCAGTAAAAGAGCTGAATGCCCTTTAAGGGCAATGCCCAACAAATGCCCTTTTCAGGGAAATGGGTAGTTTAGGGTTTTTAGAGTTAGGTTATTTTATTTGGGGGGGGGGTTTGGTGGGTGGAGGGTTTTACTGTGTATTTTCTTGAAAAAAGAGCTGATTATCTTGGAGCAATGCACTGCAAAAAGCCCTTTTCAGGGATACTGGTAGTTTATTAGATTAGGGGGTGTTTTTATTTTGGGGTGCTTTTTATTTTCATAGGGATTAGGTATAATTTTTGTAAAATTTGGTAATTTTCTTTATTATTTTCTGTAATCTTAGATTTTTTTATTTTCTGTAATTGTAGCTTAAAGGGACAGTCTACTCCAGAATTTTGATTAGACTGTCTCTTTAATTTATACTTAGTTTATTTGTATTTTTAAAGTAGTGTTAGTTTTTTTTAATTTAATAGTAACTTTAGTATTTTGTAAATTAGGTAATTTGGGTTCATTTAGGGGGTGTTAGGTTAGGGGTGTTAGGTTAGGGGGGGTTAGGTTAGGGGTTGGTTTATTGTGTTGTGGGCTTTGGCGGTTTAGGGGTTAATACTTTAATAGGTTTATTGTGTTGTGGGTTAATGGCGGATTAGGGGTTAATACTTTAATAGGTTTATTGCATTGGGAGCTTTGGCGGTTTAGGGGTTAATACTTTAATAGATTTATTGCGTTGTGGGTAAATGGCGGATTAGGGGTTAATACTTTAATAGGTTTATTGTGTTGTGGGTTAATGGCGGATTAGGGGTTAATACTTTAATAGGTTTATTGTGTTGTGGGTTAATGACAGATTAGGGGTTAATAGTTTTAATAGGTAGTTTGCGATGTTGGGGTTGGCGGATGTAGGGGTTAATAATTTAGTTTGATGGTGGATATAGGGGATAATAGTTTAATTAGGCTTATTGCTTTGTGGGGGGTAGTCGGTCTAGGGGTTAATACATTTATTATTAGTAGTGAGAGGGGGGATTGCGGATATAGGGGTTTTTACGTGTCAGGCTTATTTTTGGGAGGAGTGTTAGACTTTTACGGGAGATTTGTTATTTTCTTTACTTTTCTTAGGTGCTGGCAGTTTCTAAAGTGCCGTAAGTCACTGGCGACTCCAGAAATTTGTATTTACGCTCATTTCTGGACATCGCTAGTTTATCTGACTTACGGCACTTTATAAGCTGCCTGGCGCCATATATGTAATACCCCTATGTGCAAGGTGAAATTACGGGCGTCGTGGGTTGCAGCGCTTGCGCTGAAGCCTGCACCGTATATGTAATTGCGCCCCTAATATTCTATAAAGGAGCAAATGGGTGCCAATCAGGTCTCTGGACCGCACGCTATCCCTTTGGATGGGCAATCTACTGACCATTTAACCACTTCCAACTCTTGTTTTACTCTGCAAGGATAATTTGCTGTGTGCGTCCTTGTATAATTATGCAATTCTTGTGCAGGATCCATGGCTAATTTTAGTCACGGTACTTCCTCATTCTCTTATTCCCAGACTTTCCAGGGGTCTGCATTACCCAAAACTTATACCCCAGGAATTCCCACTAAAACTTCCCCAACATTTAAAGAGTGCATTCACTCATGAGACACATACATGGAACAGAGGGGGATCATTCTCAGACTTTTAGCTTAGCTGGGATTTCTCACAAAGATAACCCTCTTCAGTTCCCCTCTGGCACAAGGGGAACATTTGAATCCAACAATTCCTCTTCTGAGGATGGATTATCAGAAACTCAGGACCCTCTATCTGAAACAGTTTTAGAGGTTTCCATTAATTTCAAACTAGAACATATTAATGCTCGATTGAGAGACTTTTTAATCGCTTTGGAGGTGGATGACCCTCCTACTTCTGACAAACAGCCTTAAAAAAAATGATACGTTCTTTAAAGTAACTCCTTAACAATCTTCTATCCTCTTGATTCCGTTTCTGATATAATACCTAAGTAATCAAGCAAACTAGATGTTTTTTTTTGTTTCATCTGTATAGCTCAATACTAAATATCCTCTTGCTTCTAGTAAATGGATTTGGGAAACAAAACCTATAGTAGATGGGGCAATTTCCACTCTTGCTAGATGGACTACCATTCCTTTGGAGGACAGTACTCTTTCAAGGATACCACTGACATAAAATTGGAAGGTTTTCACAGAAGGTTCTTCCAATTAGCTGGTTTTATGTTTAAACCAGCAGTCAGAATAGCTTGCGTAGCAGTGGCTACAGCAGTCTGGTGTGACAAATTTTCTGAACTTATTTCTAATAAGGCATCCCTGAAGGAGAGCCAGGATTGCTTGAATTTATTAAGGACTGCAAACAGCTTTATTTGCAATGCAGCAATTAATGATAAACATTAATACATAGGGGCCGATTTATCAAGTGTCGGGCGGACATAATCCGCTGTAGCGGATCATGTCCACCAGGGATCGCTAAATACTGACAGCATACACTGTCGGCATTTAACATTACACAATCATTTCTAGTGAAATGCTTGTGCAATGCCGCCCCCTGCAGATTCGTGGCCAATCGGCCACTAGCAGGGGGTGTCAATCATCCCGATGATTGTATTTGATCAGGATGATTGCTGTCTGCCACCTCAGAGGTGGCGAATAAGTTAAGGAGCAGTGGTCTTAAGACTGCTGCTTCTTAACTTATATTTCCGAGGAGCCTGATTGCTGACTCGCAGCTTGATAATTCAGCTCCTTAGAGTGCTTTTGTTAAGATGTGCCTTATACCTACATTTTTGGTGAGAAGAATATCTAATACTAGACTGTAATCCCTTCCTTTTTAATGAAACATTCTATTTGGCCCAGGAGTCAGGACTAGATGCAATTATTGCTACAGTCACTGGAGGCAAATTATCCTTCCTTCCTCAAGACACAAAATCTAAGGGCAAACAGAGGCTTTCAGACTTTTGTTTCTTTGGGCAATAAAAAAATTAGGGAGTGTCTTCTTTCCCTACCCAGCATTCAGGTTCTCCCAAAGGCTCTAGGAAGGCCAATGATTCCTGGTTTAAAGGCAAACCGACTGGAATCTGGTAGAAAGCATATTGATTTTTTTCTGGATCCCTGAAAAAGAACTCCTCCAGATCCTTGGGTACTGAACATAATTTTCAAGGGTATCAGATAGGCTTTTATTTCAACCCCCCCCCCCCACACCAGAAGAAGATTGCTCACTTCTCAAGTTCCTCAAGATCCAGTAAAGAACAAAGCTTCAAAGGAAGTTCCAGTCTTAGAGCTAAATCAGGGACTTTACGCCAATCTTTTTATTATCCCAAAGAAAGCAGACACCTTTAGGCCTATTCTAGAGCTTGAGACTTTGAACAGATTTCCAAAAGTTTCCTCCTTCAAAATGGAAACTATTGACTCAATACTTCCTTTAGTGCAGGACGGTCACTTTATATCTACAAAAGACTTTAAGGATACCTATCAACATATACCTATTCATAGGGATCATGTCAGATTCCTCAGATAAGGCTTCCTCAACAGGCATTATCAATTAGTGGCACTTCCATTCAGTATAGTCATGGTACCCAGAGTGTTTACCAAAGTACTGGCAACCCTTTTATCAGTGGTTCCAGCTCAGGGAATATATGTAACTCCCTATTAAGATGATATTCTGGTACAGGCTCCTTCTCTTCAACTGGTGATGGCTCACACTCAAGCTGTTCTCACACTGCCTCAAGTCATGGTTGGAGAATCGGTCTACCAAAAATGTCCTTAATTCCTCAAACTTGTGTTTCCTTTCTGGGGTCCATTATCGACTCAATGTTGATGTGACTATAACAACACAGACTCAAACTACAGGGAGCTTGTTTTATTCTTTAAATCAATTAATTTCCTTCTGTTGCTCAGTGCATGGAAGTGGCGGGTCTAAAGGTAGCTGCCTCAGATGCAGTACCCTTTGCCAGGTTTCATCTACAACCTTTTTAGCTTGCAATGCTCCAACAATAGAACAGAGACTATGAGGATCTGTCTGAAATAAGCTCCCAAAATCAAACAGTCTTTAATTTGGTGGCAGACTCACCATTTGTTAATTCAGGGAGCATCTTTTCTACAAACCACTCGGACTGTGATAACCACAGATGCCAGCCTGAAGGGATGGAGAGTGGTCTGTAGGTTCCTGAGAGCACAAGGAATTTGTTCTTCTCTGGAGGTGAGGTTACCACTAAACATCCTAGAAGTCCATGCCATCTTCAAGGCTCTTCACAGTTGGCCCAACCTCAGGTAGGAATCATTTCTTTTTTTCCAATTGAACAACATTCCTTCAGTGGCATACATAAAGCACCAGTGAGGAACTTGCAGTTGCCTAGCAAATAATGAAGTGTCCAGCATTCTAACACCTGGCAGAACATCCCTATTGTTTATTTCAGCTATTCTTGTTCCCGTAGTGAACAATTGTGAGGCATACTCACCAATGTCTTTTCCAGGGGCCTCTAAAACAGGAGGTATTTGACCAGATAGTAAAAAGGTGTGGTCTACCAGAGATAGATATCATGCTTCTCATATGTACCACAAGCTTGCTTGCAATTGTGCCAGGATTCAAGACCCTCAGGCTGAAGCATAACTAGAAACCACAGGGCCCAGGTGCAAGAATCTAAGAAGGGCCCACCCCCCAAAAAAGTGAATTTGATACATATTTTTTTTTACATTTAACACAGAAAAAAAATGTGAATCAGATTACATGTCTGCAAAAGGAGGTACCCTGTGCTCACAGTCTGTAAGATGGTCTGACCCCCTATTACTGTATATAGTAACACTGTTTAACCCACCAGTACTGTATATAGTGAGTCAGTGACACAGTCTGTAATCTGTCGGTGAAATGGCTGGCCTGACCCTTCCCGCCCCAGTACTTTATAAAGTGACCACAGTAGTCTGTGACATGGTCCAGCCCCCCCCGTACTGTATATAGTGGTACTGTATAGTGAAACTGTTTATCCCCTCCCCGATGCTGTAGTAACAAGGTCTATAATTTGCTGGTTTCACAAACATACACACACACACACACACACACACATACATAAATACACACACAGTCACATACATACACACACACACACACACATAAACACCAATGGGTAAAACAGAAACACTAACCCCTGTAGTCAGAAACACAAGTGAAGCATCATGTCCCACTCACATGATATCAGTGCAGGCAGTGGCAGGTCAACGTTTATTATTGTGATTGCAACCTCGCCCCTGCCCTCAGGTGGAGTTGATAGATGCTCTAGTGGTTCCTTAGTCTTTCAACCTTATTTATCTTTTTCCTCGATTTGTGTTGCCATCCAGGGTGATAGCCAAAATCAAACAGGAATAGACATTAGCAATTCTGATTGCTCTGGTGTGGTTTCACAGAACTTGGTATGTAGACCTGATTCAAATGTCCTCATGCCCACCTTGACGTCTTCCTCTCAAGAAAGATCTTCTTTCTCAAAGACCTTGCTTTGAAAACCTAGTCCTGTCACAAAGAGGTTTTTCTGATAAGGTGTTTGATATCTCAATACAGGCTAGAAAACATGTCTACCACAAGATTAGGAAAAGCTTTTTTATCCTGGTGTACAAGCAAAGGTTTACCATTTGAATTCTTTTAAAATGTCTAGAATTCCTACATTTCTTCTGACTTTATCAGTCAGTTCTCTTAAAGGTCAGATTTCTGCCTTATCAGTTTTATACCACAAGAATATGGTCAAGATTCCTGATATTCAGACCTTTGTACAGATCTTAATCAGTATTGAACCAGTTATTTGATCCTGAGAATCCTCCAACCCCTCTGTGCGAACCTACAAATAATTTGGACCTCCAACTTTTATCTTGGAAGCTTATTTTCCTCTTTTCTACCTCAGTCTTAACATGTTAATACAATCCCTTTTTCCGCTAATTATTTAAAATACTGATTATAGTCATAAAGCTTAGAGCAATATTACAAATGTCACAAAATTATTTTCTCTCCTAAACAGATATCAACATTACCTGGTTTATAAGGCACAACTACTCAAATAACTTATTTAACCAAGTGAAAGTAAATGTTTTCTAATAGAGCTTTCTTTTAGATATGTGCATGATCGAAAAATTTGTTTCGGTTCAGTTCGGATCGATTCAGAGTTTTTCGAATTTCATTTTGGATCGATTCGAATTCGGAAAACTTCGAATTAACCAAAAAAATTCGTCTGGATTCGGTTCGATTCGGTAATTCGGAATTTCGGTATGTGTGCTGTGTATTAGACTAGTATTATGTACTGTATATTAGGTGTAACCCATAGCAGAGTGATATAACCTAATATACTGTACAATACTAGTGTAATCCATGGCCATCCAAATTTACCGAATAAATCCGAACTAATTCGGATTTATTCGATAAATTCGGCAGTATTTTAATTCGGAAATTCGGTTCGATCCGAATCTCCGAATTTGCCGAATTTCCGAATCGATCGGAAACAAATTGCACATATCTACTTTCTTTGCACAATATATAAATCCACAAGAGGTCTTAATCCATAGACATACTACATATTACATAGTAGTAAGAACAAAGAAAAAAAGGATAATGAATAATGTCTCCTAGGGACACAGATACTTGTATTGCTAGCACAGCTCATAAATAGCCAAAAAAGTAGGCAAAATAAAATAGGTCTATCTTTTAGTTAACAGGACTTCAATTAACAAAAAAAATGCAAATAAAATATTAAACTATGAGAAGTAACAAAACTTTGTATTATATTTTGATAATCTTTTTTTACGTTTTCCATTAAATTTTATTCTGCAACCTATATAGAGCATCTTTAAAGAGAAGTGTTTTCTTAATAGATATAGGTGTACAGTGCAACTGATTTTGAATTAATCACATGTACTAGTGGAGTACTCACCTTTGTGGTTTGCCTCAACACTGGCAGGCGAGCATACATGCTTTCACCAAATTATGCTACTAAAACCCTATTTTCATAGAAGTTTTGGGAAAGAGCACAGTTGAGGCAGCAACACATGTTTAGTAAAGGTAAAAGGTTGAACATTTCTTTGGATTTCATTAAAAGATTATTGGAAAACTCCAGTAACCAGTAGGATACATTTCTACAATTATTTTATGAACACATGGAGCCAGTTTAAGAATTGAAGAGCTTTGGTCACTCTTTAGCGAATTGATTTCACTAATATTTAATGTTACTGACTAATATTACTTCCAGTGGAGTGCATTATGACATTGAGGTTGAATATAAAGTTAATTATATATTAAATATATATACACACACACGCACATATATATACTATGGGGGATATTTATCAAAGCCTCAAATATGCTGCATTCGCCGGCACCAATACGCTCGCATAACATCGCCTAATATCGCGGCCGCGGACCTGAATACGATCTCCATATTTATAAAAAAAGCCAGCAAAAAGCCGTGCACCAAGTACGGGGTGATGAGCATTGGACTGTTGTTAACTAGCAGTCATCGATCTCGCTGCTATTCGGCTTTTTACCAACTTTATTTATACCCTGTCACTAAACGCCGCCACTATACTAAAATGTTTAACCCCTATCCCGCCGCTCCTGGACCCCGCAGCAACTTTAATAAAGTTATTAACCCCTATCCCGCCGCTCCTAGACCCTGCAGCAACTGTAATAAAGTTATTAACCCCTATCCCACCGCTCCCAGACACAGCCACAACCTAAATAAAATGTATTAACCCCTATCCCACCGCTCCCGGACCCCGCTGCCACTAAATAAATGTATTAACCCCTAAACCTCTGGCCTCCCACATTACTACCATTAGCTAAACATATTATCCCCTAAACCGCCAGGGGGGACCGAATCTGTAATGACGTAAGCATCGATCTGTGTCGAATTGAGACCGGCGGATCGTATGTTACATCACAGATTTCAACTTTTGCCGGTCTATAGACTTTGATAACTAGGTCGGATCAAGCTCGCCACAATTACGCTGCGAAATTCCAGCTTATTTGCGGTTGACGGCTTGGTAAATATCCCCCTATAAGTGTGTACAAATGTATTTATGTATTTATATGTGTATATATGTATTTTCATACATATATACACATATAAACACGTAAATACACATGTACATACATACATATAAATATATATGTGTGTGCATTAGAGTCCTTTGCAGTCAAATACCTGAAAACATGGAAAAGCATTTTTATTCAATATTAATATTTAATAATGGTTTTACCTTCATATTTACCGTAGATATTTAAATATTTCACATTCCAATGTTCTTTACATAAGGGAATAGGGATGTTGTAATTTTAATTTAAAGTTAGCGGTTTGTTAGGTTTAGGGGTTAATAGCTTAATTTAGTTTATGGCGAAATGGGGGGCTGGCGGTTTAGTGGTTAATAGGTTTAGTTAGTGGTAGTGATGTGGGGGGCCAAAGGTTTAGGCGGGGTCTGGGAGCGGGATAGGGGTTAATAACTTTATTTAGGTTGCGGCGGGGTCCGGGAGCGGCGGGATAGGGGTTAAACATTTTAGTATAGTGGCGGCGTTTAGTGACAGGGTATAAGTAAAGTTGGTAAAAAGCCGAATAGATGTGAGATCGATGACTGCTAGTTAACAACAGTACGATGCTCATCGTTCCGTACTTGGTGCGTGTCTTTTTGCCGGCTTTTTTTTATAAATATGGAGATCGTATTCAGGTCCCCGGCCACGATGTTAGGCGAGTGTATTGGTGCCGGCGAATGCAGCATAGTTGAGGCTTTGATATATATCCCCCACAGTCTCAACATTTGTTTCTAGCCCTTTTAGAACTCTCGACAACTCTTCTAATGTATCTTCCAAGATTTCCAACTCTTCCCACAGATGTAATAAGGAATTTTTACAAGTTAATCCTTCAAAATAATGTCCTGTACTGGACTGATATCTAGGGTTCCTTATAGCTTATAGGACTTTCAGAAGCCCCTTAAGGCTTGTTATTTTTCATTATTGAGCCCTAAAGCCACTGGTGCTAATCCTATTTCAGATACTTCAGTAACTGTAGTAAATTTCTTTTCTACGTTTTCCCACAGGGTAAGTCCTGTGAGCCATAAATCTCGGTTGTTCTGCCATTTCTGCAGGACTTTACGCATTGTATACCTATTGGAAAAATCTATCATTTTTATTATCTCATAAAATGCATTAGATTAAAAAAGTCACTCAGGATTACAGGGCTAAATAAGCACTACTTTCTACTAAAGCAAAACTAAAATGCTCTTTTACAGCATTAGTGTCCTTTGGCAAATAAATACATAAATTGTGAGCCAAAACATTTTAAGAAAATACAATACCTTAATAAATTAAAACTTCCTAATTATTAAGGGCTAGATTACAAGTTGAGTGCAAAATATCGCTTATGCGAAAAAGATATTTGCGCTCAAGTAATAGTATTGTGTGCACTGGTACTACAAGTGAGAAGCAATACGAATGCGACCTTGCATTTGCATTGCACGGAAGCATTACGCTCACGAGAGCGTGCTTCCATACACTCCAATGGGATCCTCATTCTCATGCCGAGCAGCGCACTAGTGGGAGTTAGCTGAACAGATCATCTCAGCCAGTCACAAAATGCATATATGTGTAGCCACTAATCATCAGCTAGCTCTCAGTAGTGCATTGTGTTGCTTTGCCTAACAGTCATTACTTTTTACTAGAAGCATTTGTGCAAAATGCTTATATTTTTAAATGAAATACACCCATGCACATTTTTATTTTGAACTTTCTATACCTTTAAGGGTAAATTATTTTCTCAGCTGTAATTTTAACTGCTGAAACCAAAGGTTTTATCTTATATTTTATAAGGCAAAAGCATTAAAGCTTTAATATGGCATTAAAAATAAATTTTAATAATTACAAAAAACAGAAAACACAAAAAAAGAAACACAAATACATTATTAGTCAGATATTTATTATTATTAGCCAAATAAGTAGATACTAAGGTGACCATTAGTCACATTTTTTTCTGAGAAAGATTAGGGAAGTTTGTCCCTTAATTTTAAGGTATACCAGATTGTCCTGAATTTGTCTTTCAGAGTGTTGCACTACTTATTTAGCGTGACATTGTCCAAAATGTGCGTGACTTATTTAGGGCTAGATTATGTATGGAGTGCTATTTTGTACTCTCGCTCGGTCAATAACTTTTCTAGACAGAAGCTTTTTGCGCGTGTCAGGTTGCGTTTCTATTACAAGTTGAAAGTAAAAAGTTTGAGCATGTGTGAAACCCGATGCACGCTAACCAAATATCGCAACAACTTTTTCCTACAGAACTGCCTTAATTCTTTGTGGCATAGATTCAACAAGGTGTTGAAAACATTCAGACATTTTGGTCCATATTGACATTATAGTATCACTCAGTTGCTGCAGATTTGTCGGTTGCACATCCATAATGCAAATCTCCCGTTCCACCACATCACAAAGGTGCTCTATTGGATTGAGATCTGGTGACTGTGAACTCATTGTCATAGTCAAGAAACCAGTTTGAGATGATTTGAGCTTTGTGACATGGTGTATTATCCTGCTGGAAGTAGCCGTTAGAAGATCGGTACACTGTAGTCATAAAGGGATGGACATGGTCAGCAACAATACTCAGGTAGGTTGCGGCATTTAAACAATGCTCAATTGGTACTAAGGGGCCCAAAGTGTGCTAAGAAAATATCCCCCATACCATTACACCACCACCACCAGCCTGAATCATTGATACAAGGCAGGATGAATCCATGCATTCATGCTGTTTACGCCAAATTCTGACCCTACCATATGAATGTCACAGCTGAAATTGAGACTCATCAGACGAAGCAACTTTTTTCCAATCTTCTATTGTCAAATTTTGGTGAGCCTGTGCGAATTGTAGCCTCAGTTTCCTGTTCTTAGCTTACAGGAGTGGCACCCAGTTTGGTCTTCTGCTGCTGTAGCCCATCTGATTCAAGGTTCGATGTGTTGTGCATTCAGAGATGGTATTCTGCATACCTTGGTTATTACGAGTGGTTATTTGAGCTACTGTTGCCTTTCTATCATCTCGAACCAGTCTGCCCATTCTCCTCTGACCTCTGATATCAATAAAGCATTTCCGTCCACACAGCTGCTGCTCACTGGATATTTTCTCTTTTTCAGACCTTTCTCTGTAAACCCTAGAGATAGTTGTGCGTGCAAATCCCAGTAGATCAGCAGTTTTTGAAATACTCAGACCAGCCCGTCTGGCACCAACAACCATGCCACGTTTAAAGTCACTTAATTCCCTTTCTTTCCCATTCTGATGCTCGGTTTGAACTTTAGTAAGTTGCCTTCACCACGTCTAGATGCCTAAATGCATTGAGTTGCTGCCATCTGATTGGCTGATTAGCAATTTGTGTTATCAAGAAATTGAACAGGTGTACCTAATAAAGTGGCCGGTGAGTATAGGTATAGATATCTATTTTCCATTAACAGTATCAGATATACATAGAAATATATATTTAATAATTTTTAAATTACATTATTTTCAATCACCTAGATTATGAGTTTTGTGTTCGTGTTTTAACGCTGAAAAAACCATTACGAGTCGTGTCGGTATAGTTGTACCACAAGCATTTTAGCCTGTAACACAACGTCAGTCCCGCACTCAAAAAAATGATGTTTTTGCATGGGATTTCCATAGCACTGCCATTACAAGTTTTGCAATGAGGCTAAAAAGCTTGCGTTACAGCCTGTACCGACATGATCCATTTCGCAATCTGAGATCAGTAGTTATGAATTTTACGCAACAAAACTGTTACACAAAACTCATAACTAAAATGTTAGAAAGTACACTAACACCCATAAACTACCTATTAACCCCTAAAATGAGGCCCTCCCGCATCGCAAACACTAATAAAATGTATTAACCCCTATTCCGCCACTCCCCAACATCGTCACCACTATAATAAAGTTTGTGGGGCCTATCTATCAAGCTCCGAAAGGAGCTTGTGGGCCCGTGTTTCTGGCGAGTCTTCAGACTCGCCAGAAACAGCAGTTATGAAGCAGCGGTCACAAAGACAAAGACAAAGAGAATTGAGTATGATCGGGTTGATTGACACCCCCCTGCTGGCGGCCTGCAGGGGGCGGTGTTGCACCAGCAGCTCTTGTGAGCTGCTGGTGCAATGCTGAATACGGCGAATGTATTGCTCACCGTATTCAGCGAGGTCTAGCGGACCTGATCCGCAGTGTCGGATCAGGTCCGCCAGACCTTGATAACTACAGGCAATTAACCCCTATTCCCCCGCACCCCAACATCGCCCACACTATAATAAAGATATTAACCCCTATTCTGCCACTCCCCGACATCGCCACCACTAAATAAAGTTATTAACCCCTAAAACCTCTGGCCTCTCACATCACTGCCACTAAACAAACCTAAACCTAAAAACTAAATTAAACTATTAACCCCTAAACCTAACAACCCCCTAACTTTAATTTAAAATTACAAGATCCCTATCTTAAAATAAGTAAAAACTTACCTGGGAAATTATAAAAAAAACTAACGCCTAGATTTAGAGTTCTGCGTTAGCCGTCAAAACCAGCGATAAGGGGTCCTAACGCTGGTTTTGGCCGCCCGTTGGTATTTAGAGTCAGTCAGGAAAGGGTCTAACGCTCACTTTCCAGCCGCAACTTTTCAATACCGCAGATCCCCTTACGCCAATTGCGTATCCTATCTTTACAATGGGATCTTTCTAACGCTGGTATTTAGAGTCTTGGCTGAAGTGAGCGTTATAACTCTAACGACAAAACTCCAGCCGCAGAAAAAAGTCAGGAGTTAAGAGCTTTATGGGCTAACGCCGGTTCATAAAGCTCTTAACTACTGTGCTCTAAAGTACACTAACACCGATAAACTACCTATGTACCCCTAAACCAAGGTCCCCCCACATCGCCGCCACTATAATAATTTTTTTTAACCCCTAATCTGCCGACCGCACACCGCCGCAACCTACATTATCCCTATGTACCCCTATTCTGCTGCCCCTAATATCGCCGACACCTACATAATATTTATTAACCCCTAATCTGCCCCCCCAATGTCGCCGCTACCTTACCTACACTTATTAACCCCTAATCTGCCGACCGGACCTCGCCGCTACTATAATAAATGTATTAACCCCTAAAGCTAAGTCTAACCCTAACACTAACACCCCCCTAAGTTAAAAATAATTTTTATCTAATGAAATAAATTAACTCTTATTAAATAAATTATTCCTATTTAAAGCTAAATACTTACCTGTAAAATAAACCCTAATATAGCTACAATATAACGAATAATTATATTGTAGCTATTTTAGGATTTCTATTTATTTTACAGGCAACTTTGTATTTATTTTAACTAGGTACAATAGCTATTAAATAGTTATTAACTATTTAATAGCTACCTAGTTAAAATAATTACAAAATTACCTGTAAAATAAATCCTAACCTAAGTTACAATTAAGCCAAACACTACACTATCAATAAATAAATTAACTAAACTACCTACAATTACCTACAATTAAATCAACTAAACTAAATTACAAAAATTAAAAAAAGAATACAAGAATTTTAAACTAATTACACCTACTCTAAGCCCCCTAAAAAAATAACAAAGCCCCCCAAAATAAACAAATGCCCTACCCTATTCTAAAATAAAAAGTTACCAGCTCTATTACCTTACCAGCCCTTAAAAGGGCCTTTTGCGGGGCATGCCCCAAAGAAAACAGCTCTTTTGCCTGTAAAAAAAACATACAATACCCCCCCCCAACATTACAACCTACCACCCACATACCCCTAATCTAACCCAAACCCCCTTAAAAAAACCTAACACTAAGCCCCTGAAGATCTTCCTACCTTATCTTCACCCAGTCGGGTATCACCGATCAGTCCAGAAGAGGGTCCGATCCTATCAAGGCAGAAGAGCTCCTCCAGAGGGTCCGAAGTCTTCACCCTATCCGGGCAGAAGAGGACATCCGGACCGGCAGACATCTTCATCCAGGCGGCATCTTCTATCTTCTTCCATCCGTCGCAGAGCGGGACCATCTTGAAGCAGCCGGCGCAGAGCCATCCTTCTTCACCGACGTCCTAAGTCCGAATGAAAGTTCCTTTAAATGACGTCATCCAAGATGGCATCCCTCAAATTCCGATTGGCTGATAGGATTCTATCAGCCAATCGGAATTAAGGTAGGAAAAATCTGATTGGCTGATTGAATCAGCCAATCAGATTGAGCTCGCATTCTATTGGCTGATCGGATTGAACTTGAATCTGATTGGCTGATTCAATCAGCCAATCAGATTTTTCCAACCTTAATTCCGATTGGCTGATAGAATCGTATCAGCCAATCGGAATTCAAGGGACGCCATCTTGGATGACGTCATTTAAAGGAACCTTCATTTGGACCTAGGATGTCGGTGAAGAAGGATGGCTTCGCGTCGTCTGCTTCAAGATGGTCCCACTCCGCGCCGGATGGAAGAAGATAGAAGATGCCGCCTGGAATATCTCTGCCGGTCCGGATGTCCTCTTCTGCCCGGATAGGTTGAAGACTTCGGACCCTCTGGAGGAGCTCTTCTGCCCGGATAGGATGAAGACTTCGGACCCTCTTCTGGACGGATCGGTGATACCCGGCTGGGTGAAGATAAGGTAGGAAGATCTTCAGGGGCTTAGTGTTAGGTTTTTTAAGGGGGGTTTGAGTGGTAATAACTTTTTATTTTAGAATAGGGTAGGGCATTTTTTTTATTTTGGGGGGCTTTGTTATTTTTTTAGGGGGCTTAGAGTAGGTGTAATTAGTTTAAAATTCTTGTATTCTTTTTTTATTTTTTGTAATTTAGTGTTTTTTTTTTGTAATTTAGTTTAGTTGATTTAATTGTAGGTAATTGTAGGTAGTTTAGTTAATTTATTTATTGATGTATAGTGTAGTGTTAGGTTTAATTGTAATTTAGGTTAGGGTTTATTTTACAGGTAATTTTGTAATTATTTTAACTAGGTAGCTATTAAATAGTTAATAAATATTTAATAGCTATTGTACCTAGTTAAAATAAATACAAAGTTGCCTGTAAAATAAATATAAATCCTAAAATAGCTACAATATAATTATTCGTTATATTGTAGCTATATTAGGGGTTAATACATTTATTATAGTAACGGTGAGGTCCGGTCGGCAGAAAAGGGGTTAATAAGTGTAGGTAAGGTAGCGGCAACATTGGGGGGGGCAGATTAGGGGTTAATAAATATAATGTAGGTGTCGGCAACGTTGGGGGCAGCAGATTAGGGGTTCATAATATAATGCAGGGGTCAGCGATAGCGGGGGTGGCAGATTAGGGGTTAATAAGTGTAAGGTTAGGGGTGTTTAGACTCGGGGTTCATGTTAGGGTGTTAGGTGCAGACTTAGGAACTGTTTCCCCATAGAAAACAATGGGGCTGCGTTAGGAGCTGAACGCTGCTTTTTTGCAGGTGTTAGGTTTTTTTTCAGCTCAAACTGCCCCATTGTTTCCTATGGGGGAATCGTGCATGAGTACGTTTTTGAAGCTGGCCGCATTCGTAAGCAACGCTGGTATTTAGAGTTGAAGTGGCGGTAAATTATGCTCTAAGCTCCCTTTTTGGAGCCTAACGCAGCCCTTCAGAGAACTCTAAATACCAGTGTTGTTTAAAAGGTGCGGGGGAAAAAAACATGCGTAGCTAACGCACCCCTTTGGCCGCAAAACTCTAAATCTAACCGTAAGTTTAAACTATAAATTAAACTAACATTACTATTATACTAAAATTAAAATAACTATCAATTAAATGAATTAAATTACTCATTAAAAAACCTAACACTACTAAAAAAAATAATATACAGTTAAAAAAAATTAAAAATACTAAATTATAAAAAATAACAAACAAAATTATTCAAAATAAAAACAATTAAACCTAATCTAATAGCCCTATAAAAATAAAAAAGCCCCCCCAAAATAAAAAAATCCCTAGCCTACAATAAACTCCCAATAGCCCTTAAATTGGGCATTGGGCATTGCCCTAAAGAAATCAGCTCTTTTCCCTGAAAAAAAATACAAAGACCCCCCCAACAGTAAAACCCACCACCCAACCAACCCCCTAAAATAAAAAACCTAACTCTAACAAAAACCTAAGCTACCCATTGCCCTGAAAAGTGCATTTGTATGGGTATTGCCCTTAAAAAGGGCATTTAGCTCTTTTTATTGCCCTTAAAAGAGCATTTAGCTCTTTTAAGACAAGCCCAAACCCTAATCTAAAAAAAACCCACCCAACAAAAGTTTTAAAAAAAAATAACACTAAACCCCATTGATTCACTTACAGTTTCTGAAGTCCGGACATCGAGGTGGCGAGAAGTCTTCATCCAAGTGGCGAGGTCTTCATTCATCCAAGCGGTGTCTTCTATCTTCATCCAGACGGCATCTTCTATCTTCATCCAGACGGCATCTTCTATCTTAATCCCGGTGGCGTGGAGCGGGTCCATCCTGAAGACATCCTCTTCATATGGTATCCGCCGTATACTGAATCTTCAATGCAAGGGAGCCTTTTCAAAATGTTGTCCCTTGCATTCCTTTTGGCTGATTTGATTTTGGATATTCAAATCAGCCAATAGGATGAGAGCTACTGAAATCCTATTGGCTGTTCAAATCAGCCAATAGGATGAGAGCTACTGAAATTCTATTGGCTGTTCAAATCAGCCAATAGGATGAGAGCTAGTGAAATTCTATTGGCTGTTCAAATCAGCCAATAGAATTTCAGTAGCTCTCATCCTATTGGCTGATTCGAACAGCCAATATTATTTCAGTAGCTCTCATCCTAATGGCTGCTATGTATTTAAAAAATCAAGTCAGCCAATAGGAATGCAAGGGATGCCATTTTGAAAAGGCTCCCTTGCATTGAACGTGCTGGATGTCTTCAGGATGGACCCCCTCCACGCTGCAGGGATGAAGATAGAAGATGCCATCTGGATGAAGATAGAAGACACCTCCTGGATGGATAAAGACTTCACTGCCTGGATGAAGACTTCTCGCCTCCTGGATGTCCGGACTTTAGAAACTGTAAGTGGATCAATGGGGGTTAGTGTTAGGTTTTTTAAAACTTTTTTTGGTGTTAAGGGCAAGAAAAAGAGCTAATACAAATGCAGGACAATGGGTAGCTTAGGTTTTTCTTAGAGTTAGGTTTTTTATTTTGGGGGGTTGGTTGGGTGGTGGGTTTTACTGTTGGGGGTTCTTCATATTTTTTTTCAGGGAAAAGAGCTGATTTCTTTAGGACAATGCAATACAAAAGGCCCTTTTAGGTTCTATTGGTAGTTTATTGTAGGTTAGGTTTTTTTTAATTTTGTGGGGGCTTTTTATTTTTATAGGGCTATCAGATTAGGTGTAATTGTTTTTATTTTGGATAATTTTGTTTGTTATTTTTCGTAATTTAGTATTTTTTTATTTTTTGTAATTTAGTATCTTCAATGCGAGTTCATGAAATTATAAATAAATTATTAAAAAATATTAATAAAAAATATTTAAATTTTTTAGACATACTGGTAAATATTCTAAATAATCCATAGGATACATTTATATATTTTTTTTACAGTATGTATTTAATATGTGAACTAACCCGACCACGTTAGTCCTAAATTGCGAATCCTGATGCACGTTACGCATATTTTACATTCCTATGCCCTTCACATAAAAATAATGTACTTTTTATTATTAAATATATATTTCTATACTTATCTAATACTGTTAATGAAAAATACATAGCTATGGAGGAATAGATATATATTGTAGATATATACAAATATAGAAATATGTATTTACAATAAAAAGTACATTATCCTATACGTGAAGAACGTTGGAATGTTAAATGTGTAAAGTAAAACACATACATACTTAAATACATCCGTACATACACACATATATATTAAATATTGGCACCCATGCATTTCTGTTAGATAATGCACCACTTCGCCCAGAAAATTGTTGCAATTACAAATGTTTAGGCATTCTCATGTTTATTTTTTTTGTTTGTATTGGTATGACACAAAAAAGTGGAGAAAAAAAAGCCAAATCTGATTCCAATGGACTGGACAAAATTATTTTATTCTTTTTAGTCAGATTTCATAATGCCATGCACACAGTCAAGACATCCAGTGCCTGAAGCAGCAAAGCAATCCCAAAACATCAGTGAACCTCCACAATGTTTGACTGTAGAGACTGTATTCTTTTCTTTAAAAGCCTCATTTCTTTTTCTGAAAACAGTAGAATGATGGGTTTTACCGAAAAGCTGTAATTTTGTTTTGTCTGTCCACAGCACATTCTCCCAAAAGGACTTTGGCTTCCTCAGGTAAGTTTTGGCAAATTCCACTCTGGCTTTTTTATGTTTCTGTGTCAGCAGTGGGGTCCTCCTGGGTCTCCTACCATAGCATCCATTTTCATTCAGATGGTGATGTATAGTGCAAGCTGACACATTTGTACCCTATGCCTGAAGATCAGCTTGAATTTGTCTGGAAGCTGATCGAGGTTCTTTATTCACCATTCAAACAATCCTTTGTTGCAATCTTTGATCAATTTTTCTCTTTCGTCCACGTCCAACGAGATTAGCTACAGTGCCATGGGCTGTAAACTTCTTGACAATGTTGCACACAGTAGACACAGGAACATTAAGATCTCTGAGGATTGACTTGTAACCTTGAGATTGTCCATGCATTTCCACAATTTTTGTTCTTAAATCCTCAGACAATTCTTTGCTGTTCTTTCTCTTCTCAATGCTCAGTGTGGCACAGAGAGACACACAACAGAAAGGTTGAGTCTCCATTTTAACAGGTTGCCGGTGTGATTTCTTTATTGTCAGCACCTGTTAATTGATACAGATGAGTTTAATTACAAATTACAGGAGCATCACAAACTTGGAATGCAATTATTTCTTACAATTTTGAGAAGGTGCCAATAATTTTGTCCACTCCATTTTTGGAGTTTTGCAGGGAATGTGTCAGATTTGGCTTTTTTTCTCCACTTTTTTGTGTCATACCAATACAAACAAAATAAATAAACATGAGAATGCCTAAACATTTGTAATTGCAACATTTTTCTGGGCGAAGTAGTGCATTATCTGACAGAAATGCAGGGGTGCCAATATTTTTGGCCATGATTATATATAAATATATATATATATATATACAGTATATATATATACATACACACATGTATAAATGAATATATATGGTAGAGCCCTTTGTAGCTCCTTTTTTTTCTAACTCATACCATATATCTTTGAGCGTTTATAAGTTTTTTTATTATTATTTTTTTAACTATTTTTTTATCATACAGTGTTAATATGAGCTCAGTGTTAATTATGCGAGCTCTGAAGTCGAATGTGCTGGAGTGAACGCGTTTACTTTCAACTCGTAATGCGCACACTATTTCTGTTGCGCAAAAAGCTGAAAAAAACCTGATATTGCTCACATGCTACAGTTAGTGTGCCACTCTTAATCTATCCCTTATCGTGCAATGGCCCAAAATTAGCTGTACTTTTATAGCGTGAGAAATCACAAGATCTGAGAGGTGCGCGCTCTCACATCTTGTAGGGAACAGTTTTTTCTCACACTAAGGGGCCGACTTATCATTGTGCGAGCAGACATGAGCCGATATTGCGGATTGTCATGAAAACCTCAGGATTTAGCTAAGAAGGGGTTAATTCTGTGTAGCTTGAACTCAAAACAGTTATTTGTTTTTTAAGAAGAATTGTGACTTGTGTTTTCTTTGAAGTGCCAGGAGCCTCCTAAATAGCCCCACCAAATGTTATTGTGTATGCATTGAGTCATAAAGCCACTCAAGCTCTTAGTTTCAGAAAACACACAGGAAAGGGTTTATGGCTTAGGCTGTCAATAGAATGCCTGATGCAAAACAGGGCCTCCATCACAAAAACTGAGCAGGTCACTGAAAGGACATTGGTATATTATGTACATATGTGTGTTAAAACTGTTATAACCTTAAATGAAGGTAAATATGACAACCTATGACATATTTGATATCAAACCGATTCTCCCAATGAAACTAAGAGGTTCCCAATATGTAAATATAGAAATAGAGTTACCTAGCAGAAATTATAATGGATTGCATAATTTCAGGCAAGAACATAGTCTATTGAAGGGCATAAAGACAGGGGGGTTTCTTAGCCCGCCCAGGAGGGTGTGGTCAGGCAACCTGATCTCTGGAAAATGGTATAAGAATCTTATGTTTTTAACAATAAGGGTTCATTCTTACAAGGGGAGCTGTTTTACAGAAGTAAGGAGCCATCATTTTCATGCCAGCCCTTGGCGCAGATCTTGAACACTAGGAAAGTATTCAATTCTGTTTTTCTCCTTTTTATTTTAAAACACTGTTTGTGTGTGTCATTTTATTTGTAACAACTTTTTATTAATAATGCATTGTGCATAATATTTTTGGCATAATAAATAATTCCTTTATTAAGTTTGGCCTTTGTCTAATAATTGAACCACGTTACTGAAAGAGACTGGAATATTAGAACTGTATAATTTAGGTTATTTTCTGCTAAATTGTATTTAGAGAGTTAATGTGTAAAGTCTGGGTTTTTTCTTAGGATTTTCCCTTTAATACATTTTAAGTGGTTGCAGTATTGGAGCTATAGGATTGTTGGTTTAGTGTGGGTGGCATTAAAAGGGAATTTTGGGCATTTCTCTTACGTCTAGTACAGACTAGGAGTGTGGTTAAACCTTGCACCCACTAAACTGAATCACAAGCTTGCCTGGTGTGGCTAGATTGTGACCTATTGGTGACAGTAAAAGGGGGATGATAACCCTTTCTGTGCCAAATAAGTGACTGGCGCAGGGTTGGATAACCTTGGTTAGTCACGAATTGGTGGGCAGCGGTGTAGATATTTTTTTTTATTATTATTAGATTTTAGTGCGTGTGGATTTGCTAGTGTGAAAATCCCGGTACTAAAAGAAATTGTTTCTTACAATTTCCAAAGGCTAAAACTCAGTGCATTATATAATCACACATTGCAAACAGTCCCCTTCCCTATTCTCTGTTTTTCTTTTCTATTTTATTTTTGCTATGCAATCATACGAGCAGCAAACTAAAGAGACACTGACACTCTTATGCCAGGAGCGTGATATTCCAACACGTTCAAAGAACAAAGATGGACTAATACAAGCTCTTGTTGAATATGATAACAGCCAAATCACACCAGTTGAAGTCTCAGGAGAGATGTCTGCAGCTGTGGGCAGTGATTCATCAGGATCTGGGGATCCATTGGACTGTTATTTGCAAACTGTTCTTAAACATATGGGCTCAGTGGATGCAAGTTTGCGCATGGAACTAATTACAAAATTTTATGAGAGACAGGCTGCTGCAGCTGAGAGACAGGCGGCTGCGGAAGCTGCTGAGAGACAGGTGGCTAGGGAAGCTGAGAGAGAGTCTCTGGCAGCTGAAAGACAGGCTGCTGAACGACAGGCGGAGAGAGAGTATCAGCTACAGCTTGCACAGTTGGAGAGAGGGATGGTCTCCCCTGTTGTTAGTGAACCTAGAGACCCACCTGCTCCCAGAGTGCGTGCAGAGAATTTTACCACCCTGGAGAAAGATGGAGATGTGGATGTATTCCTGCGTAGCTTTGAGAAAGTTTGCAGACAGTTCCAGTTGCCAAGGGAGAAGTGGGTCAAGTACCTTACCCCTGGCCTGAAAGGTCCTGCACTGGAGGTGTTTGCTGAACTACCCCCAGAGTTTGATCAGGACTATGATTCCATTAAAGCTGCACTGCAGAGGATGTATAATCTTACTCCTGAGGTGTACAGGAAGAAATTCCGTTCTCTGCAGAAAGGTTTATCAGAGAGCTTTACTACAACTGTTGGGAACTTGATGACAGCCCTTAAACAGTGGGTCAGAGGATTAAAAGTTGCCACTATGGAGGAGCTGAAAGATTTGATTGTGAAGGAGCAATTTATGCAGCTGTGCCCAGCCAAAGTTCAAGAATGGGTTTTGGACCATAAACCCATAACAGCATTGGAAGCTGGTGAGCTGGCTGATTTTTACACAGCCAACAGGTCACCAGGGAATGGGAGACAATCCTTTTCTAAGGGGGGATCCACCTGGAAAGGAGCTGCTGCCCGACCCCCCTTCACAAAACCTGCTGTGCCTTTATCTAGTGTGTCTGCTCCCTCTGGGAAAGGAGGGGCGGGTGCTGCACCTGGGCAGGGAGATACCCGCAAGTGTTTTGCTTGTCAAAAAATGGGTCACATCAGCACTAACTGCCCAGAGAGGAAGAAACCTTCAGTATCAGCAGGAGGAGTGTCCTCTTTGATATGCATCGGGAGTGGCTTGTAGCCACCCCCTTTTGCGTCTCATATTGGGGGAGGTGTCACGAAAACCTCAGGATTTAGCTAAGAAGGGGTTAATTCTGTGTAGCTTGAACTCAAAACAGTTATTTGTTTTTCAAGAAGAATTGTGACTTGTGTTTTCTTTGAAGTGCCAGGAGCCTCCTAAATAGCCCCACCAAATGTTATTGTGTATGCATTCATAAAGTCATAAAGCCACTCAAGCTCTTAGTATCAGAAAATACACAGGAAAGGGTTTATGGCTTAGGCTGTCAATAGAATGCATGATGCAAAACAGGGCCTCCATCACAAAAACTGACCAGGTCACTAAAAGGACATTGGTATATTATGTACATATGTGTGTTAAAACTGTTATAACCTTAAATGAAGGTAAATATGACAACCTATGGCATATTTGATATCAAACCGATTCTCCCAATGAAACTAAGAGGTTCCTGATATGTAAATATAGAAATAGAGTTACCTAGCAGAAATTATAATGGATTGTATAATTTCAGGCAAGAACTTAGTCTATTGAAGGGCATAAAGACAGGGGGGTTTCTTAGCCCACCCAGGAGGGTGTGGTCAGGCAAGCTTTTTTACAGAAGTAAGGAGCCATCATTTTCATGCCTGCCCCTGGTGCAGATCTTGAACACTAGGAAAGTATTCAATTCTGTTTTTCTCCTTTTTATTTTAAAACACTGATTGCGTGTGTAATTTTATTTGTAACAACTTTTTACTAATAATGCATTGTGCATAATATTTTTGGCATAATAAATAATTCCTTTATTAAGTTTGGCCTGTGTCTAATAATTGAACCACGTTACTGAAAGAGACTGGAATATTAGAACTGTATAATTCAGGTTATTTTCTGCTAAATTGTATTTAGAGAGTTTATGTGTAAAGTCTGGGTTTTTTCTTAGGATTCTCCCTTTAATACATTTTAAGTGGTGGCTGTATTGGAGCTATAGGATTGTTGGTTTAGTGTGGGTGGCATTAAAAGGGAGTTTTGGGCATTTCTCTTATGTCTAGTACAGACTAGGGAGTGTGGTTAAACCTTGCACCCACTAAACTGAATCACAAGCTTGCCTGGTGTGGCTAGATTGTGACCTATTGGTGACAGTAAAAGGGGGCTGATAACCCTTTCTGTGCCAAATAAGTGACTGGCGCAGGGTTGGATAACCTTGGTTCATCACACGGATCATGTCCACTGCACATTGATAAATACTGACTGCTTACACTCTCAGCATTAATCATTGCACCAGCTGGTGCAATGCCGCCCCCTGCAGATTTGCGGCCAATCGGCCGCTAGCAGGAGTTGTCAATCAACCCGATCGTATTCAATCGGGTTGATTTCTGGCATTGTCTGTCTGCCGCCTCAGAGCAGGCGGACAGGTTATGGAGCAGCTCGCCAGAAACACGGGGCATCAAGCTCCATACGGAGCTTGATAAATATGCCCCTAAATAAGTAAGTGCTCATTTTTGGGCAATCTCTATCACTTAATAAGTATCACTCATTTTTGGGCCAACTCACGCTAAATAATTAGCACACATTTTTGGGCAATCTCTATCACTAAATAAGTAGTGCTGATTTTGGGCCATCTCATGCTAAATAAGTAGCACTCATTTTGGGATATCTAGAGGTCTTGTGCTGACTGTAATGTCCCAGCAGAGAATATGAGTGAACATTAATGTCATATTATCATATAGGTCAGCAGTTAGCATTTAGTTTTGTCAGCTGACATGAGCTGTCCCGAATTTGAGTCTGAGGTGTCCAGAATTAGGATTTGGTCACCTTAATACTAGACATGCTCTTTTGGATTTGCATAAATGCAAATAATCCCTAATTGTTCTGTATTTTTTGGATTCCTTTGAAAAAAGTAGAGTAACCAGCCCCCTTTAATGAACGAAGGAATGTATGTATTACAAAATTAAGTTGATTGGTTCATATGGTTATAATTGTTACTCTAAAGGTGGGAATGTTTTGTTTGCTCGCAGGAAGGGCTTCAAATGTACAGTTTTACACTATTCAATAGCGATCCAGCAATGCTCCTGTCAGTTGATTAATTTCTGTGACAGACGATAAAAATGTAAGGTTCACAATTGTTCTTGACAATCCTGATCCCATAAAAAAAAGAATTAAAAAAAATGTGCTGTTGATGGCTTGTAGCAGTAGCAATATATACTACTTTAATTTTATGTAAGTTTAATCTGCTGTCCAGTTGATCTTCTGTTGCCCTGAAGAACATTCCCTTAGGAAATAATGGGTGAACAAATTTTAATTAAAGAATGCATAGTGTTGTCAAAATTCAGCTTAAAGGGACAGTAAAGTCCAAATTAAGCTTTCATGATTCAGAAAGGGAATGCAATTTTAAACAACTTTCCAATTTACTTATATGAAAAAAATTGCTTTTTTCTCTTGTTATTTTTTTTAAAGTCTAAACCTAGATAGGCTCATAGGCTGATTACTGGCTCTGTAGTCCACCTCTTATCTCACTGTCTGGCTGTGAATAGCTAAGAACATGTACTGTTTGTTCATGTGTGCCATATAGATAACATTGTGGTCACCCCAGTGGAGTTATTTAAGATTCATCACTAATTGTCTGAAATGCAAGTCTGTCAAAAGATCTGAGATAAGGAGGCAGTCTGCAGAAGCTTAGATACAAGGTAATCATAGAGGTAAAACGTATATTAATATAACCTTGTTGGTTATGCAAAACTGGGGAATGGTAAATAAAGGGATTATCTATCATTTTTGGTGTTGACTGTCCCTTGAACTGTTAACCCTGTCCATGTGGGTGCAATTTAGTAAAATAGCGCAGTTTTAGAATACATTAATAAGACATCCAATAGTTTTTAACCCTCTAACAAAACCCTTAGGAAAGTAAGTCCAGCTTGTTCCCTGTGTTAGTAACATCTGTGCTTGCATGGGACTCCTGATGTGTGTGAAAAACACTAATGGCAAGATTTAAAAAACACCTGCTGGCTGCATGTATGTTGTGGTAGAATAAATGTCTATATAGGATAATCAAGTCATTCATAAATACATATAAAAAAAAAAAATATGCAATGTGTATGTATGTGTACTGTACTGTTATATACCTGTACTTAGAAAGTGGTATCTGTCCCTGAGAAATAATACTAATGTACTAGTGGGCCACATTAACCTGGATTTATCAAGGTTATTTTGTTGCACTCTTGACTAAGCTGCAAACCAAGACTTAGCTTTTTAAGGGCAAAGCCTTTTTCAGGACAAAACCTAGATATATCACTTGCTTATCAATGCAACCAGATGGAGCACATGCATTGTCTATATGACAATACCAATAACAACACTGTCTGATTTTTCAACAATTTGCACTGCAATAATGGGGTTCTGCGCAAGATAATTATTGTGTGTCCACATGAAATACCACATTGTCATTGTACATGCTTGTGTCATCAATTCATTTAAAGGGACATAATACTCATATGCTAAATCACTAAAGCAGCAAGTGTAAAAAGCTGACCATCTCTATGTTAAAAAGGAAGATTTTTTACCTTACAATTTCCTCAGCTCAGCAGAGTAAGTCCTGTGTAAAAAGTTATACTTCAGCTGCTGTCCAGCTACAGGTAAAAAAGAAAAAAAAAAGGAAAAAGTGAACAGCAGCCAATCAGCATCAACAGTGCTGAGGTAATGAACTCTTTTACTGTAATCTCATGAGATTTCACTTAACTCTCATGAGATTTCATAGGACGCGTTCGGCAAGTGCTCCAAGCGAACTGGGACTCGCTTGGAGCGTTCTGTGAATTACTTGCCAGTGAAGCGCTGGGCGTTCCCTCAGTGCTCTGATGACGTAAGTCCCAGTGTTTCCAGCGTGCTGGTAAAGCTGGGACTTTTCAGAGCAAGCTCAGACGCTTGTAAACATGGCAGCCTCCACGAGCAACACGTGTATATATATATATATATATATTCAGTATATTTATATACACACCTGTTGCTAGTGGAGGCTGCCATGTTTACAATTATGTACAAAGTTGAACAAGCTTCCCATGATATCCGATTCTCCGTATGCTCCTTGACCAATGCCTTGATCGTATGTAACATATTACACATACATAATTCATATGTGAGACGTTTCTATTTCCATGCAATATTTCTAATACTTAAAAGGTATAAGAAATATTGCATGCTACTAGAAGTGCCTCTGTACTATGCAGATCCATTTGCGCATGCCTACTAATCTGTCAATGCGTGGTGACGTGAGACGTTGCGATGGGAGCGTTTTCTCAAAGCTCCCTAACTTGTGACGTATCCACAGCGCCACGTCATCACCACTGCCTATGTGCTGGGTGTAAGCGCTACCTGAACTCGGCTACAGTAAACTTCATTAAACTGAATAGGGAAATAAGATGAGTGTGCACGAAGCTCACTCCCTTGCCTGTCCCGGAACAGGCATACTGATTTGCTGCTTAAAGTCCTTTACAATGGGATGTGAATACTTAGGACATTTTGAGGTAAAATATGAATTAATTAATATTAATACATTTTTTACTAAAGATGTTCAGGTGATATTTTCTGATCAGCTTTTTACAGCTATGCTGCATCACTTCCAAGTGTTTAAACATTTGGGTTTCATGGACCTTTAAATGTATAATCAGATTTACTGTACAGTGGGTGGTTCTATTAAAGATCATTGCTCTGCACGTTTCTAAGGGTTTCCCTGTATCACCTTGCAAACACGATGGAGAAGGAAATCTTAAGGTAAAAATGTATAAACTTTATGCTATTGTAATGTAAGCTTTGAAGGATTTTGAACATTGTTCAATGAATACACTGTTTCCTTCTTATGAGTACACTGTCCCTTTAAGGAACAGCCTGATACATTATAGTCACTACTGGGTGATCAAGAAAAGAGTACACCAGTGAATATGAATTTCTGTGTTCTTGGATAATTAAAGGATTGACATCAATATAAAGGGACAAAGGTAGAAAAAAATAATGGATACAGCTGAATTTCATAATCAACATGTGCATAATAAAAAGACTCTGAATTTTAAATAAGCAGTAGATTTTTTTCTGACAAATTTTAAAAATGTCTTTCCATTTGTTGGCCACCTGTATCATGTGACAGCCATCAGCCAATAAAAACCTCATATATGTATAGACAGTGATACCTTGCACATGCTCAGTAGGAACTGGTGCTTCAGGAAGAAATGCATATAAAAAATTGCTCACAATTTAATAATGGAGGTAAATTGGAAAGTCTCTTAATTTTTACTTTAATGTCCCTTTAAAAACTGTCGAGGAACAAAGCAAATATATTAGAAAAAAGATGTGCAAAGGGGGATATAGAAAATATATCATAATAGTGAAACATATTAAAGGGACAGTCAGCACCCGACACAACTTAATCCCATCCCTTAGATCAGCAAAAGAAGATGCGCTTGCACTGCCTCTGATATTCCATACCTCTAATGTTGTATCAGTAATCGTTCAAAATACATAAGTTATTCTCCTGTCAATATGGCCGCCAAACTCCTCCCCCTCCTCCTTCGTCCCATTCTCTATGGAATTTCATGCTCGTTCAATTAGGTAATGGTGACGCTGGTTTTTTTGCTAATGCGCATGCGCATTTTAATTGCTGTCCGCTCGCAAGTAGAAATAGGAAGTGAAGCTGCGAATCACTGTGAATGAGTGTTAAGAATCCAACCGAAGATTCTATTCTGATTGGCGGATGGGATGAAAGCAAAATTTACTACGTAATGGTGGGGGAAGTTTGGCCGCCATATCTAAAGGAGGATAACGTATGTATTTTGAACGATTACTAATACAACATTAGAGGTATGGAACATCAGAGGCAGGGCAGGCGCATCTTCTTTTGCTGATCTAAGGGATGGGATTAAGTTGTGTCGGGTGTTGACTGTCCATTTAAATTTATATGGAACGCACTTTCTGAAAATCTTGCTTATCCACTATCCTACAGTACAGAAGTGCTGAAAGATTATTTATAATAAAATGTCTGCAGTAAATCAATGAAATATTTAATTGTGTCAATTCAAAGTATCCCATTATTGTATTTATGTATATATTCAAAAGGACAGTCTAGTCCAAAATAAACTTTCATGATTCAGATAGAGAATGGAATTTTAAACAATTTTCAAATTTTGCTTTGTTCTCTTGGTATTCTTAGTTGAAAGCTAAACCTAGGAGGTTCATATGCTAATTTCTAATCCCTTGAAGGCTGCCTCTTCTCTCAGGGCATTTTGACAGTTTTTCACCACTAGAGGGTGTTTGTTCATGTGTGTCATATAGATAACACTGTGCTCACGCATGTGGAATTCAGGTGAGCCAGCTGTGATTGGCTAAAATGGATCTATGTCAAAAGAACTGAAATAAGGGGGCAGTTTGCAGAGGATTAGATACAAGGTAATCACAGAGGTAAAAAGTGTATTTATATAACTGTGTTGGTTATGCAAAACTAGGGAATGGGTAATAAAGGGATTATCTATCTTTTTAAACAATAACAATTCTGGTGTAGACTGTCCATTTAAGATTATGGTCTTCTGTTAATATATCATTAGCTTTGACACTTTTTTTTCTATTTAACACAGGCAACTTTTGGGCAATCCTTGCCAAGAAATGAAGTCTGTGGGAAAGCTAATTAGAAATACTATACATTATCCTTCACCAGTGGACCAATATGACTAATTCACTTTTATTACTTTGCAGGTGGACAAACCTTCTATTTAGCTACTCAGTAGAAACATGTACAACCTGAAAAGTAATTTGCCGACCACTAAGGAGAAATTGTTGAATCCACTATAATAGAGTTTGATTAGAGTACTGTTCCTGATTGTTAAAGGAACTTGAAAATAAAATTGCTTCTCATTCTAATTATTACATTTGGAAACTGTGATGGTAAAATTAGATTCCCCATTAGATGCTTAAAACACTTTACTGTGAAACGTCTGTTCTGTAAATTTATTCTGTGTTTGGTTTCTGTACAGATAAAAAATATTTAGCGGAATATGTAAGAAAAAAATATGAAGAATCTTAACTTCTAATGTTTCTGTAGAATAACATTTATTATTTTGTGTGTCAAATATTTTCTCTACCATATTTAAAGTACTAACATAAGGATACATGCAATGGTATTAGGGCTCCACAGGAGTATAAACACATTTTCCTTTATAAGCTTGATTTTCAAATGCTTAAAACGACTGCAATATCCATGTATGATGCATTTTGTTATTTCAACAGTGATTAGGAATTGCTACAAACCTGGGAAACTAAAAAAACGATTTAGTCGTTTTGGAGATAATTTCTAGAGAACAAAAGTACCCATATCTTTTTCTGCATCCTGTGTAGTTATGTAAATAATATTTAGGTCACAGCTACAGCCCAAACAACTGAATAGGTGTGAAATGTGCAAGGGAAATAGATGAGAGTGACCCTTACTAATTTATTTAAAAGCACATATGAATTGATCCAAAGTGGAGAAATAATTATTATTGTTATGTATATTAATTTAGGATGCATAGGGTTACTGAGTTAATCCAGTAATTAGAAATACTGCTGTCCATTGTCATCTTAATTATACCCTAGTGCAAAAACATGAAATTCAAAACACTAATGTGAACACATATAATGTAATGCAGTTCTACAAATAATTGTCCTTGGAAATATCATTCTATATTACTCATAGTTCTATAGATCTGGCATAGTGTCCAATCACCTCATAACTAGTGTATATATATCATAATGTCATGAGACATTACAGTACCTAGAAGAGATGGGTAATAGGATTTACCCTGGTATTTATAGATACAGTATCTAATAGATTGTTATATTCCAGTCTATTACATACTTTTTATGCAGGAATTTTCACATGTGAGGTAATTTCAATCCATCATTAATGCCTGTGTTTACATATGATTCTTGGATTTTCTATTTCAAATGCCTTGGCCATTATGAAAAGCCTGAGAAAACACGTTAAATATAGTTTAATAAATACAAGTGCAGGAAAATGTAAAGTTTTTGTTAAATAAATAAACATACATTTATTTGGGCACCTTATCTGAATCAACTGACAATGGGTTAGAATCTCAAAGAAATGGAAGAAGAAAACACCCAAGCTGAACACTTTTTTTCACAATGAAATCATAAAGATCAGTTTACAACAGAAGTGTTGAGTTAAAAAAAACCTGCAAAACTGAAATTCATGTGACTGAAAACCAAAAACAAAACAATACAAAAACATTCTGATTGATTATAATATCATTGTTGATGGAGTTTAAAAAAAAGTCTATAGCAAATAAAATTATTTAAAATAAAATTACAAATGCTTAACTTAGTATCATAGCCGTTAAGCCTCCTGCACCCATAGTCACATTCAGCTGCAGTAAAGAAGTATGTCTTTCTTTAAAAAGTTTTGCGAGTTTTGCTATTTCGAAATGGCCACCAAACTCCACCCAAAGACGACGTCTGCAGCTGTTAGAGCAATTTAGTTGGCAATCACAAATGGCTCACTAGTTAGCTGTCTGAAGCAGCAGTTACAGTGATTAGCACATGTGTAGTTTCTTTAGAGAAGTACAGACAAAGTTAAAGGGACACTGAGCCCAAAATTTTTCTTTTGTAATTCAGAAAGAACATGCAATTTTAAGCAACTTTCTAATTTACTCCTATTATCAAATTTTCTTCGTTCTCTTGCTATCTTTATTTGAAAAAGAAGGCATCTAAGCATTTTTTGGTTTCAGTACTCTGGATAGCACTTTTTTATTGGTGGATGAATTTATCCACCAATCAGCAAAGACAACCCAGGTTGTTCACAAAAAATGGGCCGGCATCTAAACTTACATTCTTGCATTTCAAATAAAGATACCAAGAGAATGAAGCAAACTATGGCAGCATACAAGAAAAGTAAATAAGAGTATATTAAGGGACTTATTTTTGTATCCAAATCTGCCGTAGATGTGCTGTTAGATACAGCCATAAAATAAATTGCGTGGGGGGAGTAAGAGCTTTACAATTCAGAAACTAAAAAGAAAGGGTTAATGGTGAGGCACTGCAGTATAAATTTGCAGGTAAAGTAATTAAAGTACATAATATTATATTATTTTGTCTCTATCGCAACTTGTTTTATGTCCCTTTAAAAGCAAACAGCACAGTAAATCCACATAGCATAAAATCAGCATTCAATTACAAGCAGCCCTCATCAGAGCCTCTTTTGTAATTGATTGGGATCAGTGGCTAGTAACATTTTGACCTGGCTTATATTAAATTTTGAGCCATGGAACTAAACGGTGTGCTCTAATGGATAAAAATAGCCTCAAATTTGACAGCAGGAGGTAATCTTATACTTTGCATTAAAAAAATGTTTTATTGGGACCCTAATTTTCTGGTTACAATGCATTGTGTTAAAATGTGGGATGCCGATGTGGTTATACTTTTTAACATTATCTTTGTAAAAACAGGGAAATTCTTAAGAAAAAAGTTCTTTAATCCAAAAACGGCAACACTTGTTTAAACATTCAGACTTCTGGGTGGCGGCCATGATAGATCACATGACTGTTTGCTGCTCCAGATCTTAGAACTAATTTGCTCAAAATTTAATTTTTAATATCTCATCAAGCTCAGAGTTGCACTGTATGTTTTACAGTAGATTATACTGTCTAGATCAAAGCTATTTTAATTGTCAGCCTTCTGGAGAACTTCAAAGCCTGCGGTCTACTAACTAACCCCCACTGCAGAGCACACTTGCATCTCTGTTGTTACTAGCAGTGTTATCTCGCAAGTCACTGAAGCTACTCTACAAACTATCTTATTTGGATCATTTCAGGAAGTTTAACAATCTTATTGTTACTTGTTTCAGAACCAATTTACCCTCACCCCCCAGCAGAGGTTGCGATGTACCTTTTCCAGCACTGCAAAACGCTTAGCTTATCGGCGACACCTTCTGGATGCAGAGGCATATGTGGAGGCCATAAGTGGTGATCAAGTTCCTATTCTGCATGTAATTAAACAAGACGCAATAGCTGCTCAAAGTATTATAACACAGAGCCGGTTGTAAACAATCTACTTCTCCAATGAGGGGAGTATACCTTTGCCGGAGCACTTTCCAGAGAATGGAAGTGGTTGCCACTATTATCCTTTGGTTAGACACTATGCCCAAATACCTATTCAGATTTGTAAGTACCTGCAGTACAAAAATGGGACTGACAACATTGGGCCCCCCACACCTGATATATTTCTGACTCCACTGATGCTGCTTTCCTTTGTGCTATTTGGACAGTCATCTTGGGATCCAGGAGGGTCTTCCCCTAACAACCCCTTATAGTCATGAGAAATTGCTGTGGGAAGAAAGGGGTGGGTGATACAACTTTCCACCACAATATACTTTCCAATTGCTCAATTTCCCTTTCGTTGAGAGAACGATGCAGAAGCAAGAGGCCGATTGAACAGAAGTTTTAAATGTTCATATTGTCCCTAGTAGAAATACAATATAAGTTGAAATTTTAATAGTTATAATAGTCATTTCTATTAGTAATAGATACCCTATGTAAACAATTTTCCTTTGCACAATAAAGTGATTGCCTATAATGGTTTCCTACTCTCTTTGTTAATATCATATTAGGTTGTGAGTTGGAATATAGTTTTGTGGCTGTGTTGTCAGTGGCCGAGATGGCGTAACTCAGTTCTTACTCTATATTATTTCTTACAGTACAAATATCTTATTGTGAGAGATTCCTCACCAAACTTTAGCAAGGGAGTATATTTACCTATTCATAATGTACTAGGTCTATAATCACTTTTATATATTCAAGATATAGATAATAATATGACATATGTAATACTTAGATAATGAGGCCCATTTATCAAGCTCCATATGGAGCTTGTGGGCCCGTGTTTCTGGCGAGTCTTCAGACTCGCCAGAAACAGCAGTTATGAAGCAGCGGTCTAAAGACCTCTTGTGAGCTGCTGGTGCAATGCTGAATACAGAGAGCGTATTGCTCTCCACATTCAGCAAGGTCTTGCGGACCTGATCCGCACTGTCTGATCAGGTCCACAAGACCTTTGATAAATAGGCCTCTATTTTTACAATTTTACTCTCCTTGAACGTTAGCTTTCTAAGTACCCTCTGGCTAGTATTAATCTTAGTTATCAGCTCTCCTATTCTGTAGCATGGTTCTAATTTTGCTAAATAGTCCTTCAATTGATGCAACTTATTTTGCTAGTGCTATCTGTTTAACATTTTTCAGAGATCACAAACCAATAAATATGATGTCGGAAGTAATTTTGTTTACTGACTGCTTATGATGGTGCGTTATACCTCATAAAGCATTTTCATGTCCCATAGAAAGTATTAGAAGCCATTAAGCGATAACTTATACCAGGTTTCCAATGAAAGCTCAAACCTTTAATACACTGTTGGAGACTGTCGATACATTGAGAAAAATTAAACCCAACTCAACTAGGTGTAAAAGAGGAAAAAGGAGCTTTCTGAGACATGGTTCCCATTGAAATTGTAAATCTTGCAAACAATGCAAGTGTCTCAATGTAGAAATAAATTGGTATATGTAATATATATTGTTGTCCCATGTATAGGAATAGTTGCACTTATGTATGTAAATATAAAAATATATGCAAGCATATATCTATATATTTCAATCTAAACCAAGCATATATCTACATATTTCAATTTAGACCTATGCCTAGGAATGCAATATATATTGCATATATTAATATATTTGAAAATATAATTATATCTAAAAATATTATTCGCTTACATTTATAAATATCAGATAATTTTGGATTTGTGACCTGTGTAAATAATATAAATAAAATAATCAATTGCAACTTGTCCAGTGTGTGTGCCTGATAATTCTGATATATGTAGTTTGTGAATGTGGAACATATCAGTAGTGTTATTTGCTAAATATTTTAAAATCAAGGAATATATCACTGTTTACATTTTTCTTATAGTTATGAGAAATGTTTATCTATTTAAAGCTGTGTACTAATCTCTGCATGTATCTTTAAGTTGATTTTGCATAGACACTTTCAAATTTGCATATGTAGCCTAACAAGAGAACCATGTTTTGGGGTCTGCCGAAAAGGACAGGAAACCCCAAATATTTTGCTCATGCTTGAGAGAGTTTTTTTTCCTTCTTTATATTAAAGTTTCCAATTAATTCTTATTATCAAATTTGATTCATAGTAACGTTGTAGATGAGGTTGAAAAAAAATACCGAAGTCCATCAAGTTCAAGCTATACAAATATAAAATACTTAAAAAAGCTCCAGTTAAGTTTAAATAATCCCACTAAAAGATGACCCATTTAATAAAAGCAATCATATCCATGAATTTTGTTTCTAGACAGAAATGTATCCAAACAATATTTAAATGTATTTAGGGTATTAGCATTCACTACCTCCTTTGGTAATGAGTTCCACAATTTTATTGCTCTTACAGTGAAAAAACGTTTCCGTTGCAGGAGATTAAATCTCCTTTCCTCCAAACTTAAATTGTAACCTCTTGTCACAAACAATTTTCTTGGAATAAACAGGCTTCTGCCATCTCTGTACATGGGCCTTGAATATATTTATATAAAGTAATCATGTCACCTCTCAAGCGCCTTTTTTCTAAAGTAAACAGACCCAGTTTGGCTAGCCTCCCCTTATAGCTTAAATTCTCCATTCCCCTTATTAGCTTTGTGGCCCTTCTCTGAAATTTTTCTAGTTCTGCAGTATCTTTTTTTGCGATCGGTCCCCAGAACTGCACTCCATACTCAAGGTGAGGTCTTACCAGGGATTTATATAGTGACAGAATTATGCTTTCCTCCCTTGAATCAATGCCCCTTTTAATACATGCTAGTATCTTATTTGCCTTTGAAGCCGCTTTGAAGAGGTTTGTAGATTGTTAGCGTGTATATGTTTGAAGCACTACATGACAGGAAATAGAGCTACCATCTAGTGATTTTGAAAATGATTTACATTATAGCAAAACTGCTGCCATATAGTGTTACAGACACGTGCACACTCCTGAACCTACTTTCAATATTTTCAAAGAATATTTAAGAGTATAATTAAATTATAAATGTGGTTAAAAGGGTATGCTTTTCTGAATCATGAAAGAAAATGTGTGTTTTATGTCCCTTGAAATGACATTATGATGTCAATTGTTAATTTTAAAGGGACAAATATATATTTCTTTTAAATAACAAAAGGTGCTTAGATTATCACTTCATACAATCCCCTGCAATTGCACCTTGGGCGGCCATTGTTACCAGATATAAATTAAAATACAATAATAAGGTAAAAAAAACAAATACATTTTTATAATGATGACTTTTATTATTACATAATTAGCATAATTCATATATGTCCTTTTCAATGTGAAAATCTCTTTGATCATTTTGATTCAATAGTAAAATAATGACACATTAAAGTGTGGCATATTAATATTTTAATATTAATATTTATAAAATATATGTAATATTATGTCTGCTCAAGCAGAGTATGCATTGGCAATATTTTTGAATATTAGAAAAATAAAATGAGTGACAAATATGAAATAATAACCACAAATTTGGAAGTATTATCTTAAACATGACGTTATTTAAACAATATAAAAGTGTATTGTGCATTGGTCCCAGGGAGAGCCTATGTCTGTTTATATGATGTCAATTAAAATGTATTTATCACCTCTATATCATTGCAATCAAAATCTATGTTCTGCATACATCACAGTGCTTAACTACTCACATGACTTTCCACTGCTTCTGTCAGGCAGACAAGTGTCATATCCATCTGGCTCTGTTGCCTTCTGAATGCCTGCTGTTGCTGGAGCCTGGAAAGCTTAAGCTCTCTGTGGATAAGCTGCAGAAGTGTCTCCTGCTGTGACTGTGCAGGAACCCCAGGTGCCATGGTGGGGACTTGTGGCAGACTTAGGCTCGCTGGGACATATTGTTGGCTGGGCTCAGTGGTTTTCCTTTTGTCTTGGTGACTGAGAGGGTGTTTCAGAGTGGACAGTAGGCCAAACATTGGTAGTGGCGGTGGGTGGTGGTGGTGACTCCTGCTGTGCCATTGGTGGGTGCTGCATATGTTGTTGTGGCAGCATATAGCATAAATGCTGCAAATCTTTATGCTGCTGGGAAGGATGCATCATCTGATGCTGAGGAGGATGCTGTGGGGATGCATCATCTGCTGCTGCTGAGGAGGATGCTGTGAGGGTGCATCATCTGCTGCTGCAGAGGAGGATGATGATGTGGGGGATGCATCTGCTGCTGCAGAGGAGGATGCTGTGGGGGTTCATCATCTGCTGCTGCAGAGGAGGATGCTGTGGGGGTGCATCATCTGCTGTTGCAGAGGAGGATGATGATGTGGGGGATGCATCTGCTGCTGCTGTTCATAGCAGAACATATGATATGTTCTCTCCAAATTAGTTGGAGAAGGGCCAGAAGTATCCCCTACCTCATATGCCCTAGGCTGATGTGTGTCACCTTCTAGGAGGCTCAAATAGGAGGTAGTTCCTGTGAACACACCCTCCTCACTAAATTGAGGCACATCACTTTGCTGTTGTGTTGGTGCAGATTTATACTCATATTCCGAACCTGAAACATAAATTATTGCTTTTATTACATAATCTGATAAAACATATTACATTTTAGCATAACAAAAATACAAAAGATACTAGCAAATATATATGTGTTTGTGATAAAATCAAAACAGATATAACCATAAGTGTTGAATGTTTATAGATTGTGTTTCAAAGGGACATTTTTTGAATCACATTTTGAGGATATATATGAAATAATTTGAAATATATGAAATCCATATCCTTGCTTGTTTGAGCAGCTAAACAATACAGAGAGCTTGCTGAGAATATCCACTAAAACTATGTAAATTGACATTTCTAGATCAAAGCATATCAATATTTATGATCTAATCAATAGATTTATAAATAAAAACATTTACTATATGTGATATTTAATATTCACCTTCATGGACCGCTTCAGGTGGCTCTGAGTTGTCCATTGTCCTCTTCCAGTCTAGGACACCTGCTCCAGATATAATATTGGACAGCATCTCCTCCCAAGGCTTGTAATGAACTGGCCTACTTGGCCCACCACCTGTCCTATGGGCATATTTGGCCTGTTGCTACATTTTTTAATTTAGTTTCCCTCTGGCAGTCATGGTAGAGATGTTTTATGATTGTAATTTACCTATTTTGGCCTAAGCAGCTGGCTGCCACTCTTATCTCCTCCCGCCGTTTGTTTCATACACTTGGCCTCAGATTAGGATTCTCAAGTTGGGGTGCCCTCTCCAAATATGCTTCAACAAGAGCCTCCTTCTCCTCCTCTGGGTAACTCTCTGGGCTGACCCCTCCTATTTCCTACCACCTCCACTCTTTCACCCTCTCTCCTTCCCTCCTCTGCCAGTGTTTGAGGTAGGACGAATCCTTCACCCAAACCTTGGCCCCTAGACCTACCCATCCTACTCCTTCTATCCACTCCCCTCCCCTTCTCTACTCCCCTTCCCCTCTCCACTCCCACTATCCACTCCACTAGGCCTATCCATCCCTTTATCCACCTTAAAGGGGCAGTCTAGTCCAAAACAAACTTTCATTATTCAGATAGGGCATGTCATTTTACATTTTTTTCCAATATACATCTATCACCAATTTTGCTTTGTTCTCTTGGTATTCTTAGTTGAAAGCTAAATCTAGGAGGTGCTAATTTCTAATCCCTTGAAGGCCGCCTCTTAGCTCAGGGCATTTTGACAGATTTTCACCACTAGAGGGTGTTAGTTCATGTGTTTTATATAGATAACACTGTGCTCACACATGTGGAGTTCCTAGGAGCCCGCACTGATTGGCTAAAATGCAAGTCTGTCAAAAGATATGAAAAAAGGGGCAGTTTGCTGAGGACTTAGATACAAGATAATCATAGAGGTAAAAAGTTTATTAATATAACTGTGTTGGTTATGCAAAACTAGGGAATGAGTAATAAAGGGATTATCTATCTTTTAAAACAATAAATATTCTGGTGCAGACTGTCCTTTTAACTCTTACCTACCTATACTAATTCACCTACCTAAACTATCCTCAAAGCTAACTAACCAATCTAAACCCTTGCTAACACTTACCTAAATCCCTTGAAAAATAAAAATAAAAAAAATAAAAATGTGTGAGTGTGTGTGTGTGTGGGGGGGGGGGGGGGTTAAAAAGGGATGGAAATGAAAAAAGGATGGACTAAATATTCAAATAGAAAAAGATAAAAACAAAAATTAAAGAAATAAACCAAAAAATAAGATTGGAAAAAGGTTATAGAGAAATAAAAATGTATGTAAATAAAAAAAGGGATGGGCAAAATGTATATACAGGCATACCTTGTTTATTGTGATTCGCTTTATTGCGCTTCGCAGATATTGCTCTTTTTCCAATTTGAAGGTTTGCGGCAACCTTGTCGAGCAAGTCTATAGCACAAGTTTTCCAAAAATATATACACATAAGTACACATGTATATAAATATATACACACCACCATCAAAAAGATTATGAGCCACCAAAAACTCAGATGGTGGTTAGTCTTTTTTAGCAATAAAGTATTTTTTAAATAAGGTAAGTATATTGTTTTTTTTTTTAGACATAATGCTATTGCACACTTAATAGACTACAATATGGGGGCCTAATTATGAAATGTCTGTCCAACATGATCCGATCGGCGGATCATGTCCGACAGACATCGCTGAATGCGGAGAGCAATACGCTCTCCACATTCAGCATTGCACCAGCAGCTCTTGTGATCTGCTGGTGCAACACTGCCTCCTGCAGATTCGCAGCCAATCGGCAGGTGTCAATCATAAACGATCGGGTTGATTTCACGCAATCTCTGTCCGCCTCCTCAGAGCAGGCGGACAGGTTATGGAGCAGCGGTCATTAGACCGCTGCTTCATAACTGGTGTTTCTGGCGAATCTGAAGGTTCGCCAGAAACACGGAGCTTGATAAATTGGCCCCATAGTGTAAATATAACTTTTATATGCACTGGGAAACAAAAAAAATAGCGTGACTCATTTTATTGCTATATTTGCTTTATTGCAGTTGTCTGGAACCAAACCAGCAATATCTCCCGGGTACACCTGTATAAATAATAAAAAAAAAGTTATGTAATCGTTAAGGGAAGGGTAGTTAAAGGGAAGATGGGAAGGGGAATATAGGGTTAATTAAAGGCAAACAAAAGGCAGATGTGGGTACAGGGTAAGTGAAATGAAAAAAATGAATGTGATTTGTGTTTGTATTAAAAAAAATGTGTTTGTATAAGTGTGAAAACTAATGTGCGTTAATTAACTAATGTATGGATGTGTGTTTTTCTAATATTATATGAGGCCTACAATAAGAAAATAAACAAAAAATCTCAACCTCTCCACTAACTCTGAAATAGCAATCCAACCCACCAAACTCCTACCAGCGCAACTAGCTCCCATGTCTTTCTCTCTAGAGGCGATGACAGATAAAGAGCACAGGCGCAAACTGTTCCTTTTATAGACTAAGGTTGGGTTACCATGGCAATGCACTTGTTATTGTGCACTTTTTGTCTAATCAGACATTGGTTGGCAGCGCAAACTTAAGTTTAGTCGAAGTGAGTGACTGCGCGCACCACAATATTTTATTGAATGGAAACCTGGTATAAAATTGGAGCCGTAAACTACTTTTAGTTGTCGGTCACTTTGGTAGCATACGGCTCCATTTTTAACGACTCAATGGAAGCAAGCCCTATGTCAGCTTATTTAATTGTTTATTTTGTGTTATCTAAGATCTTATTTTTTCTAAACTATTATAGGTCAGCATATGACTCTTATATTAGCTATTATAATATTTCACTATTACTATTTTTTCATTAATGAGAACCATCATATTTTTTTAATAGAACACTTTAAAAGTGAGGTTTGTAATGTGAGCCCTAAGAGTGGTCTCTCTATATCAAGATATGGGGGCTGAATTATCAAGCTCCAAATGGAGCTTGATGCCCCTGTTTTCGCGCGAGCCTTTAGGATCGCCGGAAACAGCATTTTTGAAGCAACGGTCTAAAGGCCGCTGCTCCATAACTTGTCTGCCTGCTCTGAGACTGCAGACATCAATCTGCCTGATCCTATACGATCAGGCTGATTGACACCCCCTGCTAGCGGCCACAAATCTGCAGGGGGCGGCATTGCACAAGCAGTTCACAAGAACTGCGTGTGCAATGATAAATGCCGACAGCGTATGCTGTCGGCATTTATCGATGAGCGGCAGACATAATACGCTACATCGTATCATGTCCGCTTGCACTTTCATAAATCGGCCCCATCTTCTGTTCCTATAACTGCTCCTTAAGTGTTTAAGGTCCAGGAGTGACTTCCTAAGTTTTATTTAGGTTTGCAATCAGAATGGCATCCTATACCACTACTGGTTACAACATTTACCACTGCCTTGTATTCCTTTTTTGTTAAGGTACAGTGTATTCACCTCAATAAAAAAAAAGTTTGAAAAGTGTTTTAAACTAACTGTTGATGTATTTATACTATTAGTAAAATGTAATAACTTTTTTGTTGTTGGGGCAAGGAAAATTGTTATACAAGGTGTTGTCTTCAAATTATGTTATGCTTTTCGATATCATACTGGTATAAGCTTTTTTTTTTAAGGAAAGCTAAAATTAAAAAAATATTATTCACTTTTATGTTTTATGAATAACCTGTGAGTTATTATTTGTGAATGGTTTATGCTAAATGGGTTAATAGTTTCTGAAGATAAAAAAAATTGATAGTGGAGGGCCCTCTAGTGGGCCTGTAACAACATTAAGGGATTACCAACTTGAAGTCTGGAGAATGCTAGAATGTGTTTTGTTACAATGTTGCAGGTTGGGAGGCGGTGTTTGTTCTTACCTTTATAGGATCCTGCAGCAGTGTGTTCAGCCTCTTTCGGTTTCCAGACTTCAAGGAGAAGGTTTTGCTGTGATCCCTGTGAAGATTGGAAGATGGATAGAGCCAGGAGGAAGTCTTTGCCACCCAAAAGATACAGGGAGGTGTCAGGAAGAAGGGACCTGCAAGACAGAGAGAGGAGCCTGAGTCTGAGGATTTGGTACCCCCGACACCCCAAAAAACACCACCCACCAGGAGTTTTAATAAAGAAAAAGGGTAGAAAAGGGGGTGGGAGTGGGGAGGCTGGCCCCAGTACACAGGCCCAGGGTTGCAGGGGAATAGGAGTAGGCCCAACTGTAGTGCAGCAGCCTCAGGGGCAGATCTTGCCCATTCCTAATGAGCAGGCCGGTCCCAGTACTGGCCTAGAGGGCCGGCAGGGAGGTGTGGGCGTTATGGGGCAGCAAGCAGGTAGTGGGGGTGAGAACCCGTTATGACCGTTTGCGGCCTTACCACCGGCGGCCATGACGGCAGTCCTGGCCCTAGCGCAGTCCCTTGCTACTGTTATGGCCCCTTCAGGCCAGGCGCAGGGCCAGGTAGCTGCCAGTGCGGCCGGTGGTGGGTCCGTGGACGCGAGGCCTATCAGGCCTGGAGCAGAGTGCACAGCAGTAGGGCCTCCCTCTGATGGCGGCTCGCGCGAGATCTCCTCCTCAACAAGTTCGTCAGAGGGGGAGGAGGATCGCGGCCGCTATCTTGGGAGGTGGAGCACAGCCGGGAGGAAGGCCCCACGCGACCGGAGCAGCCCAGGTAACTTGGGGAGGGTGTTGGAACATGCGGGGATAACGCATGGCAGTGTGCAAAGGGATCATTTTGTGTCCGGGGCCCGCATGAGACAAGGGGAGCTGATATATAGAAGGAGTGAAAGGCAGCAGGACAGTGTACAGATGCAGAGGGGTGTGAGTGAAGACACTATTAGGAGAGCAGTAGAGGCTGCGCTGCGTGAGGTCAACAAAGCCAATGCTCATCCTGGGTTTAGTGAAAACGCCCGGGAGGGGTCTGGCCAGGAGGAGGTTATCAGAAGTGCTGTGGCTGTTGCGTTGGGTATGAATGCTGGAGGGGGGCAGGGGGGATTGGTGGCGGGTGCCTCTGTTGATGCATCTTCTGCAGACCGGAGTACTCCCTAAGTTATTTTGTCCCAACAGGTTTGTGAGAACGCAGCAGCATCGATGGCAACTGGTTCATCAAGTGCCCTCGTGGTGGCAGGGCACAGCAGAGAACAGATGGGACCAGCGCCGCAAGTGCCTTCAGGACCAGAGATGCCAGGAGCCGGTGAGTGCCAGACACTATGCACACTGACATGGGGTCATCCACGAGTGAGTCAGGTTCAGAGAGTGGGGAGGACCTTGGGTTAGTGGGTAAAGGACAGTGTAGAATGTTCAGGTGGATAAAGAAAATGGCAGCGGCTCAGGCAAAGGATAGGGCTGGCAGTAAAGGGCAGGCAATTGAGGTTCCGGGAGCGCTGGGGCCGGGGGGTAATATGGCCCCGATGAGCTCGGTGCCGCATAAGGTGGCGGCGCAGGGGGACACTTACCCCTGCCTAGTCCACTCCCTTTACGGTCATCTTAAGATAAGGGTCGTGAAGAAGATTCAGGAAGGTAAATACGTGAACGTGTTCGACCTCTCCCTGGATGCCTTTAGGGCAAAAGAAAGGGCCCTGGACGGGTGAGGGCCAAAGAAGGTGCGCAGGCCGGAGACCTACGAGGAATGGCTGAAATGCTTCCGGGTCTTCTCCGCGTGCTACGTGGACAGGTGGCCCTTGCAGGGCCATAACCTGTTTAAGTATCAGGATACCATTGAGGATATCCAGACGAAATTTAAGGAGGGTGCATGGCGTGAATACGACATGGCCTTTAGAAGGAAAATGGTGGGTAACCCCTTGCTGCATTTTGGCACGCAAGACATGCATTTGTGGTCCAAATTGGTGTTGGAGGGAGGTGCCCCCTCCCCCGTGATGGCGCGCCAAGGCCAACCGCGTCAAGGTACGTGGCTGGGTAGGCGAGGTAGGGAATGCTGGAAATTCCAGGAGAAGCAGTGTGACAGGGGGAGCAGTTGCTCCTTTCGACACATCTGCAAATTCTGTGGGGGGCCCCAACCCGGAGCCAAGTGCGGGAGAAGAAAGGAGCAGGGCCAGTTCAAACCAGCTCCCAAGCCGGGAGTTGCGGTCAAGGGCACCAACCCCGCTTAAGTTGCCGGCCATGTTGATATGGCTGGCGAACTACCCTGACCAGGCGGCAGCGGAGCTGCTCCGGTCGGGGTTGGAGGGGGGTTTTCGAATCCCTGTGACAGGGAGGGTAGTGGGTTCAATGGTGCATAAGAACTTGAAAACGGCTTACGAATTCCCGCACGTGGTAAGGGAAAACTTGGCTAAGGAGGTGGCACTGGGCAGGGTGTCTGGTCCATTCGCGGTTTGCCCATTGGAAGATTTAGTGATCTCGCCACTGGGGGTCGTGCCCAAGAAAGAGGCAGGAAAGTTCAGGTTGATACATCACTTGTCCTTTCCAAAAGGGGGGTCAGTTAACGACGCTATTGACCCGGAACTGAGCTGATCAGTCGTTTGATAAGGCGCTGGAGATAGTCAGGGCATGGGGGCTCGGCGCGCTGTTAGCAAAGCTGGACATAGAGTCCGCTTTCCGGCTATTGCCATTACACCCCTCGGCCTTCAGGCTAATGGGGATGAAGTTCAAAGGGTCATACTATGTGGACAGGTGCTTACCAATGGGTTGCTCACTGTCCTGTTCGCTGTTCAAATGCTTTAGCTCATTCCTCCATTGGGTGGTACAGAAGGCTTCCGGTGGGGGAGCAGTGGCCCACTACCTAGATGATTTTCTATTGGTAGGAAGAGCTGGTTGCGTGGATTGCGAACAGCTCATGGAGGTTATGAAGGATATGATGGCGCGATTCGGGGTGCCGCTTGCGTATGATAAGACGCAGGGTCCTTGCACGTGCCTTATGTTTCTAGGGATAGAAATAGACACGGTGCAGGCAATGTGCAGGTTACCAAAGGATAAGGTAACGTGCATGTTATCTTTGGTGCGGGCAGTCAGGAGACTGGACCGAGTGCCCATCAGGGAGGTGCAGTCATTACTGGGCCTTCTGAATTTTGCGGGAAGGGGGACCTGGCGGTCTGGGACAGCTTTCTAGAGCATTTTAACGGGGTGTGCCTATGGAGGCGCCCTTCGGTATCGAACCAGGTGCTGCACCTTTTTACGGATGCAGCCGGTGGCTCTGGGTATGGGGCATACCTCAATGGTGAATGGAGCGTGGCTCCATGGCCACGGGAATGGGTGGAGGCAGGTTGTACAAAAAATTTGACACTACTAGAGCTATTTCCATTTGTGGTGGCCGTCGAAATTTGGGGCGAAAGGTTGGCAAACAGGTCTGTGGTATTCTGGACGGATAACCTGAGTGTGGTGTATGCCATTAACAAGTTGTCTGCGTCATCGCCGGCTGTGGTTTGCTACTTGAGGCATCTGATGTTGCGCTGCTTGCAGCGCAACATCTGTTTCACCGCCAAGCACGTCCCCGGGAGTGCAGAACGTTATTGCTGATGCACCCTCTCGATTTAATTGGGGGCAGTTTAGGAAAGCAGCACCCAGGGCGGCGAAAGAGGGTCTAATGTGCCCGTCTTCTCTTTGGCAGTTTTTGAAGATTGGGCGAGCATCCTTCCCTTAGTCAAGGCATCATTGGCACCGAGGACTTGGTCGGCCTACGTGAGCCACTGGAACAGATGGGAAGCTTTCTGTCAGCAGAAGGATGTGCAGGTACAGGGGGCTTCAAGGGTGCAGGTGTTAGAATGGTTGGTGCAGCTAAGACGTGAAGGGGTCAGTAGAGCTGGTGCAGGTGGGAGGCTATCTGCGATATCCTTCTTCAACAAAGCGTTGGGTTATGCGGATCACTCCGGTGCATTCCTAGTCAAGAAGGTGCTGAAGGGGTGGGGTAGGCTCGCCCCCCGGACAAAGGACCGGAGGGAGCCTATCACACAGGGCAGGCTGTGGCTTCTAGCATTAGGGTTGGGCTCTGTGTGCAAATCTGAATACGAGCAGTTGCTCTTTCGGACAGCTTTCGCAATAGCATTCGTGGGAGCGCTTCACGTGGGCGAGCTAGTGGCGTCATCCAAGGTGAAAGGGACCGGGGGAGTCCTGGCGGAGCACGTCCGTTTGGCAGACGGCGGTCTCCTCCTGTTTGTACCCAGGTCGAAAACGGACCAGGAAGGTACGGGGGCATGGTTGCCTCTTGCACAGCAGGAATGTGAGGAATGTTGTCCAGTGCGTTGCGTGGAAAAATACATTAAGGTGAGGCCGGTAGGCGGGGAGCAGTTCCTGGTGAACATGGATGGGACGGCCTTGTCGGCTTTTCAGTTCCGCAGGGTTCTCGCCAAGACGGCCGAGAAGGCGGGGTTGGATCCCAATAGGATTGCCCCGCATTCCTTTAGGATAGGTGCGGCGACCAGTGCGGCGGAGAAGTGCCTTCCCGCGGCGGAAATTAAGCGCTTAGGAAGATGGAAATCAACCCAGTATAAGACATACATTAGGCCCACAAAAAGGAAATGTTAAGCAAATTTCTGAGGTACGGGGAAGGTTACTGGGGTTGATGAGGTGAACAGGTAATGTTGGGTTGATAGGTCATTGTGGTGTACTCTGTTTTGCCAGGTGTTGTAGGTGAGAAATCACCTCCAGTTCGCGTGTGGATTGTAGGGCATTCGTACATCCACTGGGCACACATCAGGGCGCTGCGGTCGCCAGAAGGACAGCAGCTTGGATTCCCAACATCCAGGGCAAACTTCCGGTGGTTAGGGCGCAGGGGACTGTTATAAGCTGATTTGCCAGCGTTGTTGCAAGAAGCGCACAGAAGGTGGGGGCATCCTAATATTTTAGTACTGCACCTTGGGGGGAATGATTTGGGGGCAATGCCTGCTTTGGACCTGATTAAGAGAATGGTGGCAGACTTGAAAGGGGTTCACACGTGGCTGAAGGATGTTACATTAGGCTGGTCAAATGTAGTTGCTCGACTGCAATGGCGACACATCGTGACCCAGAAAGCTTCATATAATGTGCGAAAAAAGGTCAACAGGGAGTTGGGAAGGATGGTCACGGCCCTGGGGGGCTTCGTGATCCGGCATGAAAATATCACGGCCAACAAGAAGGACCTATTCAGACCTGATGGGGTCCACCTGACGGACGTCGGGTTGGACTTGTTCCTAAAGGACGTCAGGGGTGCTTTATTGAGGGTTATTTAATTTCGTTAAAAAAAAAAAAATATATATATAAAAATAAGTTGTTGTTTCTTGTTAGAATGTTTATGTAGGTGATAGGTGCCTGTTGGCTTTGTGTGGCGGCAAGAGGACGCTTGGCTCTTGTGGCGGGTGGTCAAGGCCCTGGGGAGTGGGCACAGAGAGAGAAGAGTGACGGTCCAGAAATAAGGGAGGGGTTACGCCCGCCAGGTGCCGGCCTGGGGGTCCTCTCCCTTGCGGATGCAGGCCGAAGATCTCTTAATATCACAGCTCTCTCTGCGTGCCATTGGGCGTGTACAGCTGGGTGTCACGCTGCAAGCATTGAAAGGGGCCTTGGCCATCTGCTAGTAGGGGCTAGGTTAGGGAGAGATGCTGCCAACGATGTTATGATTACGAACTTGTTGCCAAGTTTGATGTTAGGTTAATTTGAGTGCCTAAGAGTAATTAGAGTAACGCTTAGGCACTAGTTAAATCGTTTATTTTCAATAAACGTGGACCGTGACCGGTCTTTTTCTCCCAACGTTTGTGTGTTGTCTTATTTCTATAGATATAAGGTTATCTACAGTACGTAGGACAGAATAGGGGGTTTAGACCTTATGATAGTGGAGGGCCCTCTAGTGGGCCTGTAACAACATTAAGGGATTACCAACTTGAAGTCTGGAGAATGCTAGAATGTGTTTCGTTACAATGTTGCAGGTTGGGAGGCGGTGTTTGTGCTTACCTTTATAGGGTCCTGCAGCAGTGTGTTCAGCCTCTTTCGGGTTTCCAGACTTCAAAGAGAAGGTTTTCCCGCCCACCCGTTCCCTGGAATGAAGTGATTGGCGGCAACGATGCAGCTGAGTAGGGTGAGTCGACCCGGCAGGGGTAGGTTTAATTGAGCTAGCCTGCAGTAAGACCGGGTCAGTAATGTAGCCATTCGCCCCTGGCAGTAGGGTTGTATGATTTGGCTGACGGGGGTCACCTTACTGGGTTGGTTGGAGATGCCTCAGCAGGCGGGTGGTCAAGGCCCTGGGGAGCGGGCACGGAGAGAGAAGAGTGACGGTCCAGAAATAAGGGAGGGGTTACGCCCGCCAGGCGCCGGACTGGGGGTCCTCTCCCTTGCGGATGCGGGCCGAAGATCTCTTAACATCACAGCTCTCTCTGCGTGCCACTGGGCGTGTACAGCCGGTTGTCACGCTGCAAGCATCGAAAGGGGCCTTGGCCATCTGCTAGTAGGGGCTAGGTTAGGGAGAGATGCCGCCAACTATGTTATGATTACGAACTTGTTGCCAAGTTTGATGTTAGGTTAATTTGAGGGCTTAAGAGTAATTAGAGTAACGCTTAGGCACTAGTTAAATCGTTTATTTTCAATAAACGTGGACCGTGACCGGTCTTTTTCTCCCAACGTTTGTGTGTTGTCTTATTTCTATAGATATAAGGTTATCTACAGTACGTAGGACGGAATAGGGGGTTTAGACCTTAATGCTTAACTGAGATATAATATAATCCAGAATTAAATCCAAAATCAAATGATGAATGTTTAAAAGTAACAGCACATATTCCATAATGTTCAAATGTATTAAAGTAAAACACAATATAAACAGTTGTCTCAAAAATATCATTAATATTTAAAGTAATACAAAACATGTATCTACAATTATTGTTTGTTTTTCTGACCTTCAACCAATTACCCTTTAGTAGGTTCTACTTTAAGTGATGGTAAATCCTAGTGTTTTTAAAACGCTAGGATTTATTAGTGCAACAAATAAAAATACTTCATACTGAAAGTTACTTTATTTGCCTGTAGTGTATGCTGCAGTGCTTCTGACCACCCGCAGCAGAACGCTATGTGTTCAATGAGGTGACGTTTCCATCTCTTAGCCAATAGCCATGCCGCACAGCTGGCATTATGCTGGATAGCTAGCACGCTATTGGCTAAGATCACCTCACTAAAAAATAGCATTCTGCCATGGGTGGCCTGAGGTGCTCAGCGTGGCATACGCTGCAGATAAATAAAGGACCTTTCAGTATGAAGTATTTTATACTTCATGACTGAAAGTCCCCTTTATTTGTAGCACTGTTAAATCCTAGCATTTCACAAACACTAGGATTTACCATCACTTTAAGGAAAATCCCTGCAATGCTTCTCTGCTCTGGTACATTACTTAAAGGGACACTGAACCCAATTTTTTTCTTTTGGGATTCAGATAGAGCATGCCATTTTAAGCAACTTTCTAATTTACTCCTATTATCAATTTTTCTTCATTCTCTTGCTATATTTATTTGAAAAAGAAGGCATCTAAGCTTTGTTTTTCGTTCAGAACTGTGGACAGCATTTTTTTTATTGGTGGATGAATTTATCCACCAATCAGCAAGAACAACCCAGGTTGTTCACCAAAAATGGGCCGGCATCTAAACTTACATTCTTGCATTTCAAATAAAGATACCAAGAGAATGAGGAAAATTTGATAATAGGAGTAAATTAGAAAGTTGCTTAAAATTGCATGCTCTATCTGAATCACAAATTAAAAATTTTGGGTTCAGTGTCCCTTTAAGTGTTCTTTGTGGTATGTGTGTTTCTGATTTTCTACTGCTGCTGCTTTCCCTATTCTGTCTTCAAAGAGTCCTGTGCTTACCTCTAGTATATCTACTATTTTAGATGTCCTCTACCTTGTCATGTTGCCCTCATTATAAAACTTCACATAGCTGAGTTCATGCAAGTATTTCACAAAATCTACCTTAGTCTGGTAATAACTCAGTGTGTCTATTTATTTGCAATTACTGATTCAGGTCCAATTCAGCTTGGCATTTAGGTTTACCTAAATTAATACTATAAACAAGACACAGCTGCTAATGATTATCCACTAGACCACTTACTAAAGTCAGATTTATCCCACTGTTTCTGTCTGCACCTACAATTCTTTATGCTTAGCTCCACACTTTGGCTCCTCTACATTCTCAGTAATTGTTTGTATCATTTTACATGTACCTCTTCTGGACTTTGCAGTTAATTATCTGTTATAATATTGTGCTTCCTATTACATTCTCCTAGACTCTGCCTCTGCAATTGATCTACTGTAATTGATTACTTACATTTATACCATAGTGCCTTTCATTGATTGCAAACTTCAGCTCCTCTGTGATTTAACTATTACCTTAACTTCTGTTCTAGTTCTCATCTACCACAATCTATATGAGCTTCATCGTACTAGCTATTATTGTTCTTGGCGCAGAGTCCCAGGTCAAAGGTCAGTCTTTTTAACGACTTACCACTGTTCTGATGGTCTGTCTCCTGCACAGCATCATTCTGAATCCAGGTGAATACCAGCTGATTTTTGTATTTCTCAATGAAATAAAATAATATATGTAACACTTTAGATTAGTAAAAAAAAAATTAAAGAGTTATTCTGCCACTCATGGCATCAAAGGTTTATTCAGTGGCACTGCTTAAAGTGAATGTACGTTTTGATGCAAAATTCCCCGGTTTGTAAAAATTTGATTTAAAACAGGGGCACTTTAAATTAATCAAAATTTACATTTTACTCGTTGTGAGAAATACTTACCTTTCAAACTTGACAGCCGCTCCAGCTTCCCCCGGACGTCAGAAATGATGAATGGGTCATCCTCCAATCATGGCTCCCCCCGCGAGGGAATCAGTGTCTTATTCAACGCCGTGACTGGAGGAAGCCGGATTCCTCATTTTAGACACAGGAAAAGGCTTTGCGACTGGCGGAGGAAGCTGGAGCGGCTGTCAAGATTAAAAAGTAAGTATTTTTTCCCCAAACGAGTGAAATGTAAATTTTGATTAATTAAAATGCCCCCGTTTTTAATCGAATTTTTAAAAAACGGGCACTTTTGCATCAAAATTTATATTCACTTTAAGCACCAATCTGCTTCATTATATTTAACCTCAATCAGTGCTCTAGTTTTATTGATGGGCAGCATTAGTTGGTATCTCTTAAAAACAGAATGAAACTACATTTATGTTGCTCTATGAACAAATATAATCATTGTGAAACAGTCATAATTATAATTTTAGGCATTCTGTTAAAACAATCCAAGCTATCGGCTAGATTATGAGTTGTGCGTTAGGTTAAAAAAGCAGCGTTAAGAGGTCCTAACGCTGCTTTTTATGCCCGCTGGTATTACGAGTCTTGCAGGTACAGGTGTACCGCTCACTTTTTTGGCCAGACTTGGAAATACCGCAAATCCACTTACGTAAATTGCGTATCCTCTTTTTTCAATAGGACTTGCATAGCACCGGTATTACGAGTCTGCCAAAAAGTGAGCGGTAGACACTCTTATGTCAACACTGGTACCGCATTTTAAAGTCAGTAGTTAAGAGTTTTACACCACAATGCCGTAGCATAAAACTCTTAACTAAAGTGCTAAAAAGTACACTAACACCCATAAACTACCTATTAACCCATAAACCGAGGCCCTCCCGCATCGCAAACACTTAAAAAAATTTTTTAACCCCTAATCTGCCGAACCGGACATCTCCGCCACTATAATAAATATATTAACCCCTAAACCGCTGCACTCCCGCCTCGCAAAGATTAGTTAAATATTATTAACCCCTAATCTGCCGCCCCTAATATCGCCGACACCTACCTACATTTATTAACCCTTAATCTGCCGTCCCCAACGTCGCCGCCACTATACTAAAGTTATTAACCCCTAAATCTAAGTCTAACCCTAACCCCCTAACTTACTATAATTAACTAAATAATTTCTATTTAAAACTAAATACTTACCTGTAAAATAAACCCTAAGATAGCTACAATATAATATATATAGTTACATTGTAGCTATCTTAGGGTTTATTTTTTATTTTACAGGCAAGTTTGTATTTATTTTAACTAGGTAGAATAGCTATTAAATAGTTATTAACTATTTAATAACTACCTAGCTAAAATAAATAAAATAGTACCTGTAAAATAAAACCTAACCTAAGTTACAATAACACCTAACACTACACTATAATTAAATGAATTCCCTAAATTAAATACAATTAAATAAAATTAGCTAAAGTACAAAAAAAACAAACACTAAATTACAGAAAATAATAAACAAATTACAAGATTTTTAAACTAATTACACCTAATCTAATTCCCCTAAAAAAATAAAAAAGCCCCCCAAAATAAAAAAAGCCCTACCCTACACTAAATTACAAATAGCCCTTAAAAGGGCCTTTTGCGGGGCATTGCCCAAAAGTAATCAACTCTTTTACCTGTAAAAAAAATTACAAATCCCCCACCAACATTAAAACCCACCACCCACACAACCAACCCTACTCTAAAACCCACCCAATACCCCCTTAAAAAGACCTAACACTAACCCGTTGAAGATCACCTTACCGGGAAAAGTCTTCATCCAACCGGGCTGAAGTCCTCAACGAAGCCGGGAGAAGTCTTCATCCAAGCCGGGCGAAGTGGTCCTCCAGACGGGCAGAAGTCTTCATCCAGACGGCATCTTCTATCTTCATCCATCCGGCGCAGAGCGGGTCCATCTTCAAGACATCCGACGCGGAGCATCCTCTTCATCCGACGGCTCTTCTGGAATGAAGGTTCCTTTAAATGACATCCTCCAAGATGGCGTCCCTTCAATTCCGATAGGCTGATAGAATTCTATCAGCCAATCGGAATTAAGGTAGAAAAAATCCTATTGGCTGATGCAATCAGCCAATAGGATTGAGCTTGCATTCTATTGGCTGATTGGAACAGCCAATAGAATGCCAGCTCAATCCTATTGGCTGATTGCATCAGCCAATAGGATGTTTTGTACCTTAATTCTGATTGGCTCATAGAATTCTATCAGCCAAACGGAATTGAAGGGACCCCATCTTTGATGACGTCATTTAAAGGAACCTTCATTCCAGAAGAGCCGTCGGATGAAGAGGATGCTCCACGTCGGATGTCTTGAAGATGGACCCGATCCGCGCCGGATGGATGAAGATAGAAGATGCCGTCTGGATGAAGACTTCTGCCTGTCTGGAGGACCATTTCGCCCGGCTTGGATGGAGACTTCTCCCGGCTTCGTTGAGGACTTCAGCCCGGTTGGATGAAGACTTCTCCCGGTAAGGTGATCTTCAAGGGGTTAGTGTTAGTTTTTTTTAAGGGGGTATTGGGTGGGTTTTAGAGTAGGGTTGGTTGTGTGGGTGGTGGGTTTTAATGTTTGGGGGAATTTTAATTTTTTTTACAGGTGCAAAAGGCCCTTTTAAGGGCTATTTGTAATTTAGTGTAGGGTAGGGCTTTTTTTTATTTTTGGGGGGGGGGGGGGCTTTTTTATTTTGTTAGGGGGATTAGATTAGGTGTAATTAGTTTAAAAATCTTGTAATTTGTTTATTATTTTCTGTAATTTAGTGTTTTTTTTGTACTTTAGATAATTTAATTTAATTGTATTTAATTTATGGAAATAATTTAATTATAGTGTAGTGTTAGGTGTAATTGTAACTTAAGTTAGGTTTTATTTTACAGGTACTTTTGTATTTATTTTATCTAGGTAGTTATTAAATAGTTAATAACTATTTAATAACTATTGTACCTAGTTAAGATAAATACAAACTTGCCTGTAAAATAAAAATAAACCCTAAGATAGCTACAATGTAACTATTAGTTATATTGTAGCTATCTTAGGGTTTATTTTATAGGTAAGTATTTAGTTTTAAATAGGAATAATTTAGTTAATGATAGGAATTTTTATTTCGATTTCTTTTAATTATATTTAAGTTAGGGGGTGTTAGGTTTAGGGTTAGACTTAGGTTTAGGGGTTAATAACTTTAATATAGTGGTGGCGACGTTGGGGGCGGCAGATTAGGGGTTAATAAATGTAGGTAGGTGGCGGCAATGTTAGGGCTGGCAGATTAGGGGTTAATAATATTTAACTAATGTTTGTGAGGCGGGAGTGCGACGGTTTAGGGGTTAATATGTTTATTATAGTAGCGGCGACGTTGGGGACGGCAGATTAGGGGTTAATAAATATAATGTAGGTGTCGGCGATGTTTGGGGCAGCAGATTAGGGGTTCATAAGTATAATGTAGGTGTCGGCGGTGTCCGGAGCAGCAGATTAGGGGTTAATAATTATAATGTAGGTGTCAGTGATGTTGAGGGCGGCAGATTAGGGGTTAATAAGTGTAAGATTAGGGGTGTTTAGACTCGGGTTCATGTTAGGGTGTTAGGTGTAAACATAAAATGTATTTCCCCATAGGAATCAATGGGGCTGCGTTAAGGAGTTTTACGCTGCTTTTTTGCAGGTGTTAGACTTTTTTTCAGCCGGCTCTCCCCGTTGATTCCTATGGGGAAGTTGTGCATGAGCACGTTACACCAGCTCACCGCTAACGTAAGCAGCGTTGGTATTGGAGTGCGGTAATGAGCAAAATTTTGCTCAACGCTCACTTCTTGTCTGGTTTGTAAAAACCTGTAATACCAGCGCTGTCTGTAAGTGAGCGGTGAGCATAAACTGCTCGTTAGCACCGCACAGCCTCTAACGCAAAACTCATAATCTAGGTGTATAAGTGTTACATTTTGATATTTTTTGCCTTGGATAAAGGAGGTTGTAGATGTACCCATACTAGAAATTTAAAATGTAATTGTAACATAAATAAATCATTCTGTTGTATGGTAGAATGATCTATGCTAGTAAATATCCCAGATTTGCATTCAATACAAAAATTAAACACTTTTGGAAAAGTTACATTTGTAAATGTTGTATGCTGTATTCTAAGATTTGGAGAACAGTCTTGAAATTTTAAATTACTTAAGGCCAGATTTTCAATAGAGCACTAATTGCGCTAAGAGTAAACTTTTTGCGCGCGTGCAAAAGGCCAAACTTAGAATATCGCAATAACCTATTTCCCCACAGGAGTCAATGGAGAAAAAAAAGTGGAAAATAAACCCTCCACTCTCGCGCAAACCACTCTCGCGCTAACTAGACATGATATGAATATTTCACATTCCAATGTTCTTCATATAACAGAATATGTTCTATTTATTTATAGTATTTATAAATACATATTTCTATGTATATCTGATGGTATTTTGTTACAATATATATCTTTACCTTTATACATAAATAATTATATAGAGGTATAGATATATACAGATATATATATAGGGATATCTATTTAAAAATACTTACAAAATATTCTGCTATGTGCAGAACGTTGGAATATGAAATATTTACAGTAAATACACAATATAACAATTGATTAAAAATTAATATTGCATATATGCAATATTGATTAGGGGTTAATAAATGCAGGTAGGTGGCGGCGATGTTAGGGCTGGCAGATTAGGGGTTAATAATATTTAACTAATGTTTGCGAGGCGGGAGTGCAACGGTTTAGGGGTTAATATGTTTATTATAGTAGCGGCGACGTTGGGGACGGCAGATTATGGGTTAATAAATATAATGTAGGTGTCGGCGATGTTGGGGGCAGCAGATTAGGGGTTCATAAGTATAATGTAGGTGTCGGCGGTGTCCGGAGCAGCAGATTAGGGGTTAATAATTATAATGTAGGTGTCAGTGATGTCGGGGTCCGCAGATTAGGGGTTAATAAGTGTAAGATTAGGGGTGTTTAGACTCGGGGGTTCATGTTAGGGTGTTAGGTGTAGACATAAAATGTATTTCCCCATAGGAATCAATGGGGCTGCGTTAATGAGTTTTACGCTGCTTTTTTGCAGGTGTTAGACTTTTTTTCAGCCGGCTCTCCCCGTTGATTCCTATGGGGAAATTGTGCACGAGCACGTTACACCAGCTCACCGCTAACGTAAGCAGCGCTGGTATTGGAGTGCGGTAATGAGCAAAATTTTGCTCAACGCTCACTTCTTGTCTGGTTTGTAAAAACCCGTAATACCAGCGCTGTCTGTAAGTGAGCGGTGAGCATAAACTGCTCGTTAGCACCGCACAGCCTCTAACGCAAAACTCATAATCTATGTGTATAAGTGTTACATTTTGATATTTTTTGCCTTGGATAAAGGAGGTTGTAGATGTACCCATACTAGAAATTTAAAATGTAATTGTAACATAAATAAATCATTCTGTTGTATGGTAGAATGATCTATGCTAGTAAATATCCCAGATTTGCATTCAATACAAAAATTAAACACTTTTGGAAAAGTTACATTTGTAAATGTTGTATGCTGTATTCTAAGATTTGGAGAACAGTCTTGAAATTTTAAATTACTTAAGGCCAGATTTTCAATAGAGCACTAATTGCGCTAAGAGTAAACTTTTTGCGCGCGTGCAAAAGGCCAAACTTAGAATATCGTGCGTGCAATAACCTATTTCCCCCAGGAGTCAATGGAGAAAAAAAAAGTGGAAAATAAACCCTCCACTCTCGCGCAAACCACTCTCGCGCTAACCAGACATGAAAATATGAATATTTCACATTCCAATGTTCTTCATATAACAGAATATGTTCTATTTATTTATAGTATTTATAAATACATATTTCTATGTAAAAATACTTACAAAATATTCTGCTATGTGCAGAACGTTGGAATATGAAATATTTACAGTAAATACACAATATAACAATTGATTAAAAATTAATATTGCATACATTTTCTATGTTTTCACCTACTTAACTGCAAAGGGCTCCAATGTACTAATATATATGTCTATATATGGCTACATAGGTATTTATGTGTTTATATGTGTACAAATGTCTGTAAATACATGCAGTACTGTGCAAAAGTCTTAGGCCACCACCAGCTTAGTTGTTTAAGCAAAGTTTTAATAACCATCCATAATTATTTTTCGGTCACTTTATCAAGATACAAACAGAACAACATGGCTTCTCCAGGCAAAAGTCAGTATTTAGTGTGACCTCCCTTGGCACTAAGCACATCTTGATCACTTTTGGGGAGACTGTCCTGACGTTTTCTGAAGTCATCTTCTGGTATATTATACCAGGCTTCTTTTAGCACTTCCCAGAGTTCTTATTTGTCTTTAATTTCTGTCTCTGTCCAGGTGATCCCATACTGCCTCTATAATGTTCAGGTCTGGACTTTTTAGAGGCCAGTTCATGACTGTCAGTGTTTTATAAGCTGTTTTTCTCTCCAAATATCATTTCACTGCATCAGCATTGGGGTTGTTATCATGCTGAAAAATAAAACCATTCTCAATTGGGCGCTTTCTAGAAGCAATGGCATGATTAATTAAAATCTCTCTGTACTTTTTAGCATTCATGATCCCATCAATTCAGACAATATCATCAACATCACTTGCAGAAATGCAGCCCCAAAGCAGTCCAGGACAGACCCTCTACCATGTTTCAATAAGGCCGCAAACAGTCATTCCTCCATCTCTCTCCAAACATTTCAAACTTGGTTTTGTCACTCTATAATACTCTTTTCCACTGAGCTCATTCCAATCTTTGTGAGCTTTAGCATATCATAGCCTTTTTACTTTGTTTCCCTTCCGAAAAAGTGGTTTCTTGACTGCTACCCTTCCACAAAGACCATTCCTGATCAAGCTTCATCGGACTGTTGAAGGGTCAACTTGACATCCAGATGAAGCTGCCAGATGCTGAGCCAGGTCCTTGCTGGACTTCTTTCGGTCTTTCAAAGAAGAAACTCTGAAAAACTTCTCATTAGATTTTAAAAGTTTTCTTGGCCTTCCAGTCTTTTTTTCCCCCCTTGACCTCTCCTATTTCTTCAAATTTATTTATAACAGCTTGTATACCACATCTTGCATATCCAGTTTCCCTTTGAGTTTCGCTTTGAGAGTGGCCTTGCTGATGCAAAAGTATGATTTTATGTCTGTCAAATTCTGTGATCTTTGGCCTTTTGAATGGAATGATGTGATTAAAAGTTGCTCTTATTATCAAGTTTCCAATGAATTAAACTCATACCACATGTGTATGTAATGCTCAAGCATGTCTTGCACAAACCTGGTGTAATAGACCTTTTTCACAGCAGTCATTTTGACATGAAATAGTAGGACAAATACAAGTGTTAGCAATGACATTAATTAGGGTTCCATTCCATTTAGGTTTACAAGAACCAGGTTCCTGCTATTTCTCAAGTGTAAGGGGAGGTCACATTAAATACTTGCCACTTTAGCCTATAGAAGCAGTTTTTCTGATTTTTCCCCCTGTTTTTTAATATTGCATACAAATATCATGTATTTTATGGTTGTATTCTAATAAAGAGACTGAAAAATAATTATATATGGTCATTATACCATTGCTAAAAGAACAAATCTAATGGTAGCCTAAGACTTTTGCACAGTACTGTATATACACATATAAATGCATAAATACATATATTTATACATACAAGTACATATTTAGATATGTATATGCATGTATCTCAATGTTAAATCCCTTTGCCTACCTTTTTTTTTCTAACACCTCATACGTTTTAGCCCTTATAACTTTTTTGTGCAATATGTTTTTGTAATAATTTTTATTATTATAAGTTTAACTATACTTTGTATTGTATTTTTGATGCGTTTTGTGACACTTTTTTTTTGTTTTGCGAAACAGTTAAGCACAACTCTGAGGATGCGCTAACCCTACAAGTGTTAACTTCAATTGCGCTCAAGTGATCATGTTTTCATTCAACTTCTATTACTAGTGTAATTTAACCTGTGCACAAACAAACACGAAAACCCAATATCGCTTGCACGCAAGTGTTTGCGCTCCACTCGTACTGGTCTTTATAGGGACACTCGAATCAAAATAAAGTTTTATGATTCAGAAAGAGTATGCAGTTTTAAGACACTTTCCAATTTACTTCTATTATCAAATTTTGCACAGTCTTTTTATATTCACACTACTGGGCATGTGCACAAGCTCACAGGGTATATGTATACTAGTCCATTCTGCACTCAAAAAATGACATTTGAGTGCTGGATTTTCCATTGCACCGTATTACAGGTTGTGCGGTCCGGCTAAAATGCTTGCGTCACAGCCTATAGAATTTCAGTAGCTCTCGTCTTATTGGCTGATTTATAAATGTTAGCCAATAGAAATGCAAGGTACCCCATTTTTAAACGGGTACCTTGCATTTAAGCTTAAGTGTACGGCGGTGATTGTATGAAGAGGATCCTCCATGCTGGATATCCGTGCCGCCGGCGACGATGCTCCGCGCCTCCACAGTTCCGCGCCTCCACAGCTCCGAGCTACCGGGATGAATATAGAAGATGCCCCCACGATGGATGTAGATGTTACTGCCTGGATGAAGACTTCTTGATGCCTGGATGAAGATGGATGTCCGGACTTCAGGAACTGTGAGTAGATTTCCTGGTTGGGTGGGGGTTTACTGTTAGGGGGACTTTGTAATATTTTATGTAAAAGCTGTTTAATTTAGGGCAATGCCTCACAAAAGGCCATTTTAAGGGTTATTGGTAGTTTATTGTTAGGTTAGGGGGTGTTTTTATTTGGGGGGGCTTTTTTGTTTTTATAGGGCTATTAGATAGTAATTTTTATTATTTTGGATTCTTTTGTTTTTTATTTCTTTTTTAAGACACAATGAGTCCACGGATCATCTTAATTACTAATGGGATATTCACCTCCTGGTCAGCAGGAGGAGGCAAAGAGCACCGCAGGAGAGCTGTTAAATAGCTCCTCCCTTCCCTCCCACTCCAGTCATTCGACCGAAGTTAGGAAGAGAAAGGAAAAGCCAAGGTGCAGTCATTCTCTTTGCCTACATGATAGGAAGAGGTAAAGTGAGGTGTTAGAAAAGATTCTTCAATCAAGAGTTTATTATTTTTAAAGTAGTGCCAGAGTGTGCTACTTTGTCCTAGGATGTAGCTGTAGTCCATATCAGTCTCTACAGTAGAGCTTTGGTGGCTTTAAAGCAATGGGAACTTGTGGGACATAATTCTCACTGCGCCTCCCATACTGATGCTGCCCTGACTAAGAAAACCTGAAGAATTTTTACTCAGGAATTTCGTTTCTTTCCAGGTCCATGGGAGGGAGAGGACCTCTTAAACCTGGGACCTGCCTTGCTGCCAAGCAGAAAATGAGGTAATTGCTAACCTTTTTCTGGGGGTAAAGATCTCAGAGAAAGTTTGGGCACTTTCTTGAATTTACATATAACCTCATTCAAATTGGATTCGGATTCTCCTAGTTTTAACAGGGGACACTAGGCAGTTAGGACGCAGGCACTGACATGTCTTTCATTCCCGGTCTAATAATAAGGCTGACTGGGTGAAAGAGTCACTATATCTGCACACAGAATTTACATTTGGCTTGCATTGTGATTTAGACATGTGGAGTTGTCTACAGACCTAGAGGGCTGTGCAATGTTTATGTATCATCAGGTGCACAGAGGAGTCTCTACTCATGGTGGAACTAAAGGGCTGAGCAGTTTAGATGAGTGCAGACACATGTCGCTGTTCAATTTGTCTGCTTGATCCCGGGGGGCTATAGTTTGATAATGGCGACCGGGAGATGACATGTTTTCCTCTTTGTTCATGTAACCTACCGGTGTGAGTGCAGTGTGTGCGGTGTTACCACGATGACAGCGGTGTTACCTCTTTTAACTAGAGATGGAGCTTTTATTTTTTTGCACTTCAGTAAGGTCTAGACTTTGCTCCCGGCGCCTTTTCTTAGACAATGGCGACCGGGAGATGACTTGGGTGACGCCCACGAGGGGCGGAGTTGGTAAAAAACGGCGCCAATATTTTCTTTCCTCCCTCCTGTGAGTTATGGGTATAAGCTAGGAGTGGAGGATGGCGCCGTATAGAAATCTCTTCCTTTCTGTCACTTACGATTATCGGAAGACACAAAGGAATTTCAGTCTAAATGATTGCGCTTCAGTCAGCGCTATTATGTGCTCAGTTTTTGGTATAGGCAGGCTGTCTGACGCCTCAGTACCGTTCTTCAGAACAAGCTGAGATATTGATAGGGTTCTGCAATTCCCTCATACATCTTCAATGTCGACCTAGTGAAAATAAAGATGTGTTACTTTTTAACTTTTTAACTTTAAAGAGACAGTGTCACTTGCTATATGTTGCGTTTTATTAGCAAATGATTACGTTTTTAATTCATTATTCTGCTTTATGTGAGGCAGGTTGATTAATAAAGTGCGCATTACTGTTTTTATCCCACATGCAGTACCCTGTTTTTTCCTTGCAATTTCCATCTGGAATTGCTGCACAAGACATTGCTTATTTAATGTAATGGCAATGTTTATGAACAGCAATGTTGACATACTAATTTACTTGCTTCTGCACACAGAAATAAGAAATTACTTTTAAATTTTAAAGAGATAGTCACATGCAGTGCCTTGCTATTCCCATCTGGAATTGCTGCAAAAGACCTTGCTTATTTAATGTCATGGCAATGTTTATAAACAGCAATGTTGACATACTAATTTACTTGCTTCTGCACACAGAAATCAGAAATTACTTTTAAATTTTAAAGAGACAGTCACATGCAGTGCCCTTCACTTTTTTTCTGAAATTACTCCTTTAAAGGTGTTTGCTGTTTAGGAGTCTGAGGAAGCTCACATGCAGTGCCCTGCGCTTCCTCTCACACTCTACCCGGAGTTGCTCTGCATTTCATGCATTATATGTTTTTACCACATGGTAGACAACATTTCTAGAGTAATTATTTTCAATCATTTAGGGTGATTGATTCAGTAGTGGTTATTACGAATGGTGTAATCTATTCTAGTGCATCCAGTAAGTTATAAGGAATGGAAGAAACCGCATTCCCTATATTTAATATGATGTTTCCCATAGCCGACTCAGGATGGAGTAGTTTCCAGCTTAGCTAAGAGAACTACTATACCCTTAGAGGAGAGTTGGGTTTTTCAAAGGTCCTATGGACAAAAAATTAGAAAAGGGATGTACACCAGGGTTTCCAAGGCAACCAGCTGTGTATTTTGCTACCGTCACTAGTGAGACGGCATATTGGTTTGATGCGTTGTTTGATGCTACTAAGTCAGAAACTCCCCTGGATAAACTCCAGGATAGGATATAAGCTTTCAAATTGGCTAATTCCTTTGTTTCAAATTATTCACTTCAAGTTATCAAACTGGGAGCATAGATTTCAGGTTTCTCTGTTCCTGCTCACAGAGCCTTATTGTTAGAACCTTGTTCTACGGATGTATGCTCTAAGTCTAAGCTTTTAGCGATTCCTTACCAGGGGAGGACCTTGTTGGGACCTGGCTTGATGGAAATGATCTCTTTTGAAATTTAAAGATTTAAAAAAAAAAAAAAATAATTCCAAATAGTCTGCTGTTGAATCAAAGACAGCATGAAGGACATGCCCTGATCCGGGATCGGATCTTGTAGGGGGCAGTCTTTTCGTCTTTGCTCAGGCTTGGGTTTGAGATGTTCAGAATCCCTGGGCAATAGGAAATAGTGTCCCAGAGATTCAAATTAGAGTTCAAAAATGTTCCTCCCAGAGGCAGGTTTCTGTTTTTGAGATTTTCTGCAGATCAGACAAAGGAGAGGTGTTCTTACACTGCGAAGGAGACCTCTCAGTCCTGGGAATGATTGTTCCAGTTCCATTACAGGTACAGGGTCTGTTTTTTTTTTTATGCCAATCGGTTTGTGGTTCCCAAAAAAGAGGGAACCTTCAGATCACTTTTTAGATCTCAAGAGTCTAAACAAATTTCTTAGTGTACCGTCTTTTAAGATGGAGACTATTCGTTCCATTCTTTCCTTGATCCAAGAGGGTCAATTTATGAATCATCTCAAGTTCTATGGTTTGCCTTCTGGACAAATGCGTCCAGTTCGTGGCTCTTCTTTTTGGTCTTGCCACAGCTCTCAGAGTTTTCACAAAGGTTCTGGGATCGCTGTTGGCGGTGCTTCAATTACGGGGCATTGCAGTTGCGCCCTATCTGGACAACATCATGGGTGGAAGATAAATTTGGAAAAGAGTTCCTTAGTCCTAAGCACAAGGGTATCTTTCTTGTGAACCTTAATAGATTTCATATCAATGACGAATTTTTCTGACAGAATGTCAGGAAATCAGAGATTATCAATACTTGTCTAGTCATTCAGTCCACTCCTCGGCCTTCAGTGGCTCAGTGCATGGAGGTAATCGGGCTGATGGTGCGGCAATGGTCATCATCCCGTTTGCTCGGTTCCATCTCAGACTTCTGCAGTTAAGCATACTCAGGCAATGGATCAGAAACTATACAAATTTGTCTCCTCAAATACTACTGGATCATCTCTCCCAGGGAACCTGCTTTCGCAGACCATCTTGGGTGATTGTGACAACAGATGCCAGCCTTCTAGGGTGGGGAGCAGTTTGGGGCTCCCTAAGGACTCAGAGTCTGTTTTCTCCTATAAACATTTTGGAGCTGAGAGTGTTCTACAATGTTTTTCTGACCTGGCCTCAGTTATCCTCTGTCCAGTTTATCAGGTTCCAGTCGAACAAAATGGTGGCCCATTCTTGCTGCTTGTCGGCGATCTACATCCCAGGGGTGGATATCTGGGAGATGGTTTTCCTGAACAGACAGACTTTTCATCCGGGGGAGTGGGAACTCCATACGGGAGTGTCATCTCTTCCACCTTGGAGGCTTCCGTTGCGGAAGGACTTTCTAATTCAAGGGCCCCTCCTTCATCCAAATCTGTTTTATCTGAAACTGACTGCTTGGAGATTGAACGTTTATTATTATCCAAGCGGGGACTCGGTCATTGAGACCATGATTCAGGTTCGTTAGCCTGTCACTAGAAACATTTATCATAAGATATGGTGTAAATATCTCTATTGGTGTGAATCCACGGGCTACTCATGGAGTAGTGTTAGGATTCCTAGAATTTTATCTTTTCTCCGAGAGGGTTTGGAGAAAGGGTTTATCATCAAGTTCCCTAAAGGATCAAAAGTCTGGCAGTTGTCCCAGATGTACAATCATTTTGTTAGGCCTTGGTCAGGATCAGGCCTGTGTTCGGACCAGTTACTCCTCCTTAGAGTCTGAATTTAGTTCTCTGAATTCTTCAAGGGGCTCCATTTGAGCCTCTGCATTCCTTGGATATTAAGGTTTTATCTTGGAAAGTTTTATTTCTTGTAATTATTCTGCTCGGAGAGTGTCAGAGCTCTCGGCATTACAGTATGAGTCTCCTTATCTTATTTCCATTCAGATAAGGTAGTTTTACGTACTAACTTAAGATTTCTTCCTAAGGTTGTTTCTGAGCGGAACATTAATCAGGAGATTGTTGTTCCTTCCTTGTGTCCTACTCCTTCTTCTAAGAAGGAAAGACTTTTTGCACAATTTGGATGTGGTCCGTACTTTAAAGTTTTACCTGCAGGCAACTAAGGACTTTTGTCAGTCTTCTTCTTTGTTTGTGGTTTTCTCAGGAAAACGCAAGGGACAGAAAGTTACGGATACTTCTCTTTCTTTTTGTCTGAAGAGCATCATACATTTTGCATATGAGACTGCTGGACAGCAGCCTCCTGAGAGAGTTATGGCTCATTTCACGAGGGCTGTTGCTTCCTCATGGGCATTCAAAAATGAAGCTTCTGTGGAACAGATTTGCAAGGCTGCAACTTGGTCCTCTCTTCACACTTTTTCAAAGTTTTACAAATTTGACATTTTTGCCTCGGCTGAGGCTGTTTTTGGGAGAAAGGTTTTTCAAGCAGTGGTGCCTTCCATTTAGGTTCCCTGTCTTGTCCGTCATGTATCATCTGTGTACTCTAGCTTGGGTATTTAATCCCATTAGTAATTAAGATGATCCGTGGACTCATTGTGTCTTAAAAAAGAAAAGAAAATGTATGCTTACCTGATAAATGTATTTCTTTTTTGACATGATGAGTCCACGGCCCGCCCTGTTCTTATAGACAGGTTAAGGGTTATTGTAAACGTCAGACACCTCTGCACCTTGGCTTTTCCTTTCTCTTCCTAACTTCGGTAAAATGACTGGAGTGGGAGGGAAGGGAGGAGCTATTTAACAGCTCTGCAGTGGTACTCTTTGCCTCCTGCTGACCAGGAGGTGAATATCCCATTAGTAATTAAGATGATCCGTGGACTCATCGTGTAAAAAAAGAAATACATTTATCAGGTAAGCATAAATTTTCTTTTTTTGTAATCTTAGTATTTTTTTATTTTTCGTAATTTTAGGTTTGTTTATTTTTGTAATGTTAAATTTTTTTTATTTTTTCGTAGTGTTAGGTTTATTTAATCATGTAATTTAGGATTTTTAATTTGTAGTTTATTTTATTTTATTAGAATAGTTATGTTAGGTTACGTTATAGCTTAATCTTAGTTTTTTTATTTTCACAGGTAAGTTTTTATTTATTTTAAGATAGTTATATTGTAACTTTTAATTTAAATTTAGGGGGGGTGTTAGGTTTAGGGGTTAATAGTTTAATGTTTTGTGATGTGGGGGGCTGGTGGTTTTGGGGTTAATAGGTTTAGTTTATTAGTAGCGATGTGGGGGGCTGGCGGTTTAGGGGTTAATAGGTTTAGTTTATTAGCTGCGATGTGGGGGTCTGGTGGTTTAGGGGTTAATAGGTTTAGTTTATTATTTGCAAAGTGGGGGACTGGCGGTTTAGGGGTTAATACTTTATTATAGTTTTGGGGATGTGGGGGGCCGGCGGTTTAGGGAATAATAGGTTTATTTAGTGTCGGTAATGTCGGGCGGCAGATTAGGGGTTAATCATTTTATTTAGTGTCGGGGATGTCGGGGAGCAGCAGATTAGGGGTTATTAACTTTATTTAGTGTCGGCGATGTTGGGTGGCGGCAGACTAGGGGTATTTAGACTAGGAGTTTATGTTAAGGTGTTAGGTTTTAATGTAACTTTCTTTTCCCCATTGACATCAATGGGGTTGCGTTACGGTGATCGCCATTCCCAGGTGTTAGTTTTTCTCTGACACATTCTCCCCATTGATGTCTATGGGGCAAAGCGTGCACAAGCCCGTGAAGTCAGGCCTTGGGTTTTGTGCGGTACGGAGCTTAACGCACTATACCGCAAAACAAGAGAAGGTTTTTCAGTAACTCGTAATGGCAGTGCTATGTGTTATTTACGCACCCGGTATAGCGTGAAACTTGTAATCTTGCTGAATGTTAGCATACTTTGGAAATGATCTTGTTCACAAAAATGTATCTACTAGAGATGTGCCTTCAGGCTTCTGGCGAATACAAATTTGTCTGAAATTTGCTGATTCGTCGAGTTGTTTGATATACAAACACCTGAATACATAACTGAACAAAATGGATGAAAAACAAATGATTGCATAACTAGACCATACACTGTTGATTCTCAGTTGAGAGTCAGAGACTCACTTCATGTGCCAACAGAGAAACAGTTCACACTTCTGCCCTCCTGGGAAACAGATGTCTGCACCCAGCAGAAGTGAATGACATCACCTTATCCTATAACAATGATGATAATGTATATAATCATCAGTTTGACAGGCAGACTGTAGAAGCAGGCACTGGAAATTAAACTGGAAATTACATCTCATGGTAGGTCCCAGAAAGCCTAGACTGTACACTGATGATTCTCAGTTGAGAGTCACAGACTATCTGGATATTCTGCTTCTGCTCCTTTCTCTAATTTGGTAATCATAGCCATATGAGTGTAGTCGATTTCTCCCTTGCATACTGAGCACCTCAGCAGGCAGTGTTGAAGTTCAGGGAAAAGTAAGACCAATTCACCCCCAAAACCACCACTTTACACAGATTGGGAAGACCTTGTGGCTAAGAAATGCAACATGGTGAGAATTTTTACTAATCCTGGGATGGCCTGGGTCCTTGCCAAGTGGTTCCATTAGGTTTCTACCTCATTGTATAAGCACAGGATAAATTGTTCAATCTGAACCCCTACACAAGCTTTATACTATTAAGGGTGTGAAGTCCAGTCCTAAATAGGAAGATATTTGTCTATGTTTCTCTGTTTCTACACTATTAGGATGTTCATCAAAACTCCTCAGTATTCGGTTTTCTATCATGATTGTTACAAATTACACAACTTCAACTTAAAATGCTATTTGGAGGATCATGTTTTAAGAAATAAAAGCATTTAAAATGAATCTTATCAAAAGTATAAAAATAGTTCAGGACACACATTATTACATCTTGTGGGACTCCATGCTCCAGACTGCACCTGGTCTCACTGACACAATTGCTCCACAGTCTAGAAGGGTAAGTTTATCGGCATCACTTGGGGTAGATGGAATGCAAGCAGTTAATGTGGGATGCATGAAGGATTTTCTTGAAGTTCATTAGTGTTGCTGGTGTACAAAGGGTAGTGAGTGGAATATAACCATGGAACCCCACTAGCCACAGGATTGTGTGAATTGATTTTTTTCCTGCCTTACAAGAATTTCCCTGACAGGTTGCCAGTGTACATAAGGTAGGGTGTGGAACATAACCACAGTAGCCCCACTGCCCACAAGAAAGGATCAGGTGAGTTGGACTTTATCCTGTTGAATAAGTATGTACTCTACACTGTTTTCTCAGTTCCATTTAACTTTTTATCTCACATATAGAGTGTTGATACTGCTATCTAGAGATTCTTATATATACAGTTGCAAATGCATGGATGCTAATGCTTGTAACACTGATTATTTATTGTGTTCATTATTACATGATCTATTCCCATCAACTAAATTGACCCGAGTCTTAAAATATTGAAACAGTGGCAGAGGATAATTCTTAGCATCGCAATGTCTTGATAAAATAGTGCATTAGCCACCACAAGTATGCAAATGTGTGCAGTTGTAGAACAGTTTCACCTGTGCTTAGTTCACAGGTGAATTGCAGGTTTTGGCCAAAGTCTCGCAGAATGACATGGAAGTCTTGTGTTACATCAGCCAAAACATTGGAGACTTGAAAGAAAAATAAAATAGCTGTACATGCTTAAAGGACCACTCAATGCAGTTGAATTACATAATTAACATGTGCATATTAAAAAGACAAGGCAATAACACCTATTCTGAATTTCAAATAAGCTGATTTTTTTTCTGTCAATTTTCTTTTTTCTCCCATTTTCCGGCCCCCTTTATTATGCGACAGGCATCAGCCAATCACAGACTAGTATACGCATACCCTGTGAGGTTGTGCACATGCTCAGTAGGATCTTGTTCCCCAGAAAGTGTGTATATAAAATAATTGCGCAAACTTTGATAATGGAAGCAAATTGGAAAGTGCTCTATCTGAATCATAAAAGTTTATTTTGACTTGAGTGTCCCTTTAAGGGAGGTCCACTTCTTTACAAATACCACAGACAAACATCACAACTGGGGCGCGATCCGATAAAGATCATAGTCTGCGGTGCAAGCGAGGAAACCCCCGCCACCCGTAGTTTCAGCTCGCAACTCGAGCTATCCAATATACGGCGCCATCAGATGCTAAAGTGCCTTAAGTCGGATAAACCAGCGATGTCCAGAAATCTGCGTAAGTACAAATTTCTGGAGTCGCCAGTGACTTACGGCACTTTAGAACTGCCGGCGCCTACAAAACCTGACTAAGTTATGAAATCACCCGTACTGTCTAACATGCCTCCCAAACATAGCCCGACATGTCTAACCCTCTATCCGCTATCCCCCCTCACTCTCCTAATAATAAATGCATTAACCCCTAAACCGCCACTCCCAGACCCCGCCGCCACCTACATTAACTACCCCCTAATGTGAGTTCCTACCCCGCCGCCACCTACATTAACTACCCCCTAATGTGAGCCCCTATACCGCCGCCAGCTATATTACCTACCCCCTAATGTGAGCTCCTACCCCGCCGCCAGCTATATTAAATAATTGACCCCTAATCTAATCCCCCTACACCGCTGCCACCTATATTAAATTAATTAACCCCTAATCTAATCTCCCTACACCGCCGCCACCTATATTAAATTAATTAACCCCTAAAATACTAAACTATCCCTACCACTAAACCTAAGTCTAACCATACAAATAGCCCTGAAAAGGGCTTTTTGCGTGGCATTACCCCAAAGTAAACAGCTCTATTGCCAGCCCTTAAAAGGGCTTTTTGCGGGGCATGCCCCAAAGAAATCAACTCTTTTACCAGCCCTTAAAAGGGCTTTTGGCGGGGCATTGTCACAAAGAAATCAGCTCTTTTGCCTATAATCTAAATCCCCCTACACCGCCGCCACTTATAATAAATGTATTACCCCCTAATCTAATCCCCCTACACCGCCGCCACCTATATTAAATAGATTACCCCCTAATCTAATCCCCCTACACCGCCACCAGCTATATTAACTATATTAACCCTAATTATATTAGGGTTAATATAGTTAATATCGTTATTATATTATATATATATTAAGTATAATAACCCTATCTAACTCTAACATCCCTAACTAAATTCTTATTAAAATAAATCTAATTAATATTAATATTATTAATTAAAATATTCCTATTTAAATCTAAATACTTACCTATAAAATAAACCCTAAGATAGCTACAATATAATTAATAATTACATTGTAGCTATTTTAGGGTTTATATTTATTTTAAAGGTAACTTGGTATTTATTTTAACTAGGTACAATAGCTATTAAATAGTTAATAACTATTTAATAGCTACCTAGTTAAAATAATTACCAATTTACCTGTAAAATAAATCCTAACCTAAGTTACAAATACACCTACACTATCAATAAATTAAATAAACTACAAATATCTAAACTAAAATACAATTAAATAAACTAAACTAAATTACAAAAACAAACACTAAATTACAAAAAATAAAAAAGATTACAAGACATTTAAGCTAATTACACCTATTCTAAGCCCCCTAATAAAATAATAAAGCCCCCCAAAATAAAAAAAAATCCCTACCCTATTCTAAATTAAAAAAGTTAACAGCTCTATTACCTTACCAGCCCTTAAAAGGGCCTTTTGCGGGCATGCCCCAAAGAAATCAGCTCTTTTGCCTGTAAAAAAAAACACAATACCACCCCCCAACATTACAACCCACCACCCACATACCCCTACTCTAACCCAAACCCCCCTTAAATAAACCTAACACTACCCTCCTGAAGATCTCCCTACCTTTTCTTCACCCAGCCGGGCAGAACTCTTCATCCGATCCGGGCGATGTCTTCAATCAAGCGGCAGAGAAGAAGTCTTCCATCCGGGCGATGTCTTCAATCAAGCGGCAAAGAAGAGGTCCTCCATCGGGGCAAAGTTTTCTTCCAAGCGGCATCTTCAATCTTCTTTCTTCGCTCCTCCGACGCGGAACATCCATCCGGCACGACGACTTCCCGACGAATGAGGTTCCTTTAAATGACGTCATCCAAGATGGTGTCCGTCGAATTCCGATTGGCTGATAGGATTCTATCAGCCAATCGGAATTAAGGTAGAAAAATCTGATTCAAGTTCAATCCGATTGGCTGAACCAATCAGCCAATCTTGGATGACGTCATTTAAAGGAACATCATTCGTCGGGAAGTCGTCGTGCCGGATGGATGTTCCGTCCCGACCTCTTATTTGCCGCTTGATTGAAGACATCGCCCGGATGGAAGACTTCTTCTCTGCTGCTTGATTGAAGACATCGCCCAGATAGAAGACTTCTTCTCTGCCGCTTGATTGAAGACATCGCCCGGATCGGATGAAGAGTTCTGCCCGGCTGGGTGAAGACAAGGTAGGGAGATCTTTAGGGGGGTAGTGTTAGGTTTATTTAAGGGGGGTTTGGGTTAGAGTAGGGGTATGTGGGTGGTGGGTTGTAATGTTGGGGGGGTGGTATTGTGTTTTTTTTTACAGGCAAAAGAGCTGATTTCTTTGGGGCATGCCCCGCAAAAGGCCCTTTTAAGGGCTGTAAGGTAATAGAGCTGTTAACTTTTTAAATTTAGAATAGGGTAGGGAATTTTTTTATTTTGGGGGGCTTTATTATTTTATTAGGGGGCTTAGAATAGGTATAATTAGCTTAAAAATCTTGTAATCTTTTTTTATTTTTTGTAATTTAGTGTTTGTTTTTTTTGTAATTTAGTTTAGTTTATTTAATTGTATTTTAGTTTAGATATTTGTAGTTTATTTAATTTATTGATAGTGTAGGTGTATTTGTAACTTAGGTTAGGATTTATTTTACAGGTAAATTGGTAATTATTTTAACTAGGTAGCTATTAAATAGTTATGAACTATTTAATAGCTATTGTACCTAGTTAAAATAAATACCAAGTTACCTTTAAAATAAATATAAACCCTAAAATAGCTACAATGTAATTATTAATTATATTGTAGCTATCTTAGGGTTTATTTTATAGGTAAGTATTTAGATTTAAATAGGAATATTTTAATTAATAATATTAATATTAATTAGATTTATTTTAATAAGAATTTAGTTAGGGATGTTAGAGTTAGATAGGGTTATTATACTTAATATATATATAATATAATAATAACGATATTAACTATATTAACCCTAATATAATTAGGGTTAATATAGTTAATATATATATAATATAATAACGATATTAACTATATTAACCCTAATATAATTAGGGTTAATATAGTTAATATATATAATATAATAACTATATTAACTATATTAACCCTAATTATATTAGGGTTAATATAGTTAATATAGCTGGCGGCGGTGTAGGGGGATTAGATTAGGGGTTAATCTATTTAATATAGGTGGCGGCGGTGTAGGGGGATTAGATTAGGGGTTAATACATTTATTATAGGTGGCGGCGGTGTAGGGGGATTAGTTTAGGAGTTAATACATTTATTATAGGTGGCGGCGGTGTAGGGGGATTTAGCTTAGATGCAAAAGAGCTGATTTCTTTGTGACAATGCCCCGCAAAAAGACCTTTTAAGGGCTGGCAATAGAGCTGTTACTTTGGTGCAATGTCACGCAAAAGGCCCTTTTAAAGGCTGGTAATAGAGGTGATTACTTTAGGGGGATTAGATTAGGGGTTAATGTATTTAATATAGGTGGTGGCGGTGTAGGGGGATTAGATTAGGGGTTAATACATTTAATATAGCTGGCGGCGGTGTAGGGGGATTAAATTAGGGGTTAATACATTTAATATAGCTGGCGGTGGTGTAGGGGGATTAAATTAGGGGTTAATACATTTAATATAGCTTGCGGCGGTGTAGTGGGATTAAATTAGGGGTTATTACATTTAATATAGCTGGTGGCGGTGTAGGGGGATTAGATTAGGGGTTAATACATTTAATATAGCTGGCGGCGGTGTAGGGGTATTAGATTAGGGGTTAATACATTTAATATAGCTGGCGGCAGGGTAGGAGCTCACATTAGGGGGTAGTTTAATGTAGCTGGCGGCGGTGTAAGGGGCTCACATTAGGGGGTAGTTTAATGTAGCTGGCGGCGGTGTAAGGGGCTCACATTAGGGGGTAGTTTAATATAGCTGGCGGCGGGGTAGGAGCTCACATTAGGGGGTATGTAATGTAGCTGGTGACGGTGTAGGGGGATCACATTAGGGGGTTATACTTTTAATGTAGGTGGCGGCGGGGTCCGGGAGCGGCGGTTTAGGGGTTAAATACTTTATTAGGGATTGCGGCGGGGGATCGCGGTTGACAGGTAGATAGACATTGCGCATGCGTTAGGTGTTAGGTTTTATTTAGCAGTTCGCGGTTGACAGGTAGATAGACATTGCGCATGCGTTAGGTGTTAGGTTTTATTTAGCAGCCAGTTTAGGGAGCTACGGGGCTCCAATAGACAGCGTAAGGCTTACTACGGCTGCATTTTGTGGCGAGCTGAAAATGGAGTAAGATTTCTCCATTTTCGCCACGTAAGTCCTTACGCTGTATATTGGATACCAAACTGCGCGGGTTTGGTATACCTGCCTATGGGCCAAAAAACTACGGCCGAAGGCTGAAATATACGAGCGTAAATTCTATGTTACGCCGTATATAGGATACCAAACCCGCGCAAAATTCGACGTCGCTGGCTTTTGCGGGCGACGCTGCATATCGGATCGAGGCCCTGGATGCTAACATGCCATCAACAATCATTTTCAAGTGGTACAGCAGATGGTTAGCATGTTCCTTTAATATATTTTTAATCAGTTATTCATTGTCATAGTCTTAGTCATAGCAATTATTTCAACATGATTACACATAAAAAAAAAATTAATGGAACATCAACCAACATTTAATTACCCTATAACATATTTTCTTTTGTTAAGTAGGGTTAAATATGGTGAAATATACCTAAGCTTGCAACATTCTACACAGTGATTTCTTAGCTCATATCCCCAGCTTATTTACATATGTTCCTAACTGATCACAACAAAGGAGACCAAGAACATTGATTCCACAAGTCTTTTCAAGAAGTGTATCCCTTAACAACTCTTGATTTGTAAAACCTTGACATTTTTCCTAACCAAATGGAAATATAAAAGGGATGTGTACTCAATAATTGTTTCTTGATTCAAACAGAGCATGTCATTTTAAACAACTTTCCAATTGATTTCTGTTATCAATGTACTTCATTATCTTGGTATCCTTTGTTGAAGGAGCAGCAAATGCACTACTGGGAGCTAGCTGAACATATCTGGTAAGCCAATGACAATTGATATATATGTGTAGCCACCATTCAGCAGTTAGCTTCCAGTAGTACATTGCTCCTCCTGAGCTTACCTTAGTATTCTTTTCAACAAAGTATTTCAATAGAATAAAGCAAATTTGAAAAGTTGTTTAAAATGGTATGCTCTGTTTCTTTAAATGATGTATGTTTTGCAATGCAGCTCTTATTTGTTGATGAAACTATGAGTTTATTGTTCCTTTAAGGGTACAAAAAGCCTTCCCTGATTTGGTCACATGCAGTACTCAGTTTAGAAGAGTGGAGGGCTGCTTTGTGGCCCATTAAAGGGATATAAAACCCAAAAATGTTCTTTTGTGATTCTGACAGAGAATACAATTTTAAAAAAAGTTTCCAATTTACTTCTCTAATCAAATTTGCTTTGTTCCCATGGTATTCTTTGTTAAAGAGATACCTAGGTAGTTGTCTGGAGCACTACATGGCAGGAAATGGTGCTGCCATCTAGTGCTCTTGCAATTGGATAACAATCTTACAAAACTGCTGCCATATAGTGCTCCAAACATGGGCCAGATCTTGAGCTTATGCTCTTGTTTTTTAACTAAAGATACCATGAGAATGAAGAAAATTTGATAATAGAAGTAAATAAGAAAGTTGCTTAACCCCTTAAAGACCACTACATACCATGTAAGTATTTTAGAAAAAAATTAGAGTCAAAAAGAAGAATTGACCACAAACAGAATGCATTTGGGTAGCACTTCCCTCTCCCCTGCTAAATTCTAGAGCATCATATTTCCATGGGGTGGTGACTTGGTGATAATGTTAAAATGGTCACATTTTAATGGGGTTATTTAAGCTTAACTGGAGCTTTTTGTAAGTATTTTAGATTTGTATAGGTTGAACTCGATGGACTTCAGTCTTTTTTCAACCTTATCTACTATGTTACTATGTATGTTACTATGTAACTTTTAGTAAAGGATATTAAAACTAAAAGGAATTAAAAACACAAATAGATTACGGACATATAAGGATAATACAATTGGTTTTAAAGGAATCAGAGTCTATATTGCTCTAGGGTTGTACAGTTGTAAGGATATGTGATAGTGTAAACCCACTGCAGTGTACAGGATAGATATATTTGGAGATGACCAAGTATATATTATATTGTCTATAGTTGGCTTTTATCCATCAGTAATATAAAGGTCTATTCCTTTAAGGATTACACTTTTGTAGCTTGGTAAGGATACACTCTGATAATTTATGGGTTAGTGATAGTGAGCAGTTAATTATTACAAATTCTTATAGTGGCAATGAGTCTTATAATAAGAAAGTGTGCCTATTCAAAATGCTAATTTATTGCAGGATTTACTATCCCTCTAATTGGGTAAATATTAGCAGAATGTTGGATAATATAGTAATACTAGCTTTTCACAGATTTTGCTGTCTTTTTGCTTGAATGAGATTATCTAAATTGCTAAAGATATAAATATGTATATTTCAATACTAATCATATTATATGAATTTATTAGATTATTAGTGTTGAAATTGTATGGTTGAAAATTCAGCAATTTCTCTTAAGATTGTTCGGGGGTTTAGGGGGCTATCTAGATTCAAAGGAGGCACTATAAATTGTTTATATAATTCTCAATTTAAACATAACTTGCTTAGTTTTTTCTTTCGATCCCTTGATTTGATACTTAGTATGGATATTACAACCAATTATGTTGCTTTAAGTGCTAGTGCTTACAATAGTGTGTTTTATGTATCAATGCAATTTTGTTCTCTTGTACAAATACCATGTAAGTAGTAGGTTGTTAAGGGTTTCCTCGCTAACAATAGGGGCCGCGCTATTATACCCTCCCTCCACCCTTCTGGTCACCGGAAATATCGCAGTCTCACTATCAGTAATGCAATCCCCATAAAAAGACCAGCAACATACAGTGTACGTCACTGGTCCTTAAGGGGCTAAAATTACATTATTATTATTATCGGTTATTTGTAGAGCGCCAACAGATTCTGCAGCGCTATGTTTGGATCACATGCTCTGTTTGGATCACAAAATATTTTTTGGGGGGTTTCAGATCCCTTTAACAGACATCCCAACTCTCCCGGAAGGTCCGGAAGTCTCCCGCATGGAAAAAGCTGCTCCCTGACACTTGCAAATGAAACACAATCTCCCCGAAATATCGGTGCCAGACAAAAAAATCTAATTTGTGCCTGCACTTTTCATTTTTACCTCTAGGTGTCACTGTTCCATTATAGCTGAATGTAAATAGTTACTGTGCTCCTCTCTAGACTTTCCCCCCCTTCCTGATCTCTACTCTAGTGCGGTGCGAGACATAGCAGCAGACCTGATATATATAGGTGAGATGTACAGACTCCCATACCTCTATATTTTGCAGACTCCCATACCTCTATATTGTGCAGACACTCCCATACCTCTATATTGTGCAGACACTCCCATACCTCTATAATGTGATAACATTTTCAACTATTTCATAATCAGAGCACTGAGAAATTCTGAATTGGGGTTGAGGTGGTACAGTGAGGTACTACACAGAGGTGGTACTGTGAGGTGGTACAGTGAGGTACTATAGTGAGGTGCTATAGTGAGGTGGTACAGTGAGGTACTATAGTGAGGTGGTACAGTGAGGTACTATAGTGAGGTGGTACAGTGAGGTACTATAGTGAGGTGCTATAATGAGGTTATACAGTGAGGTACTATAGTGAGGTGGTACAGTGAGGTACTATAGTGAGGTGGTACAGTGAGGTACTATACAGAGGTGGTACAGTGAGGTACTATAGTGATGTGGTAAAGTGAGGTACTATACAGAGGTGGTACAGTGAGGTGCTATAGTGATGTGGTACAGTGAGGTACTATAGTGAGGTGGTACATTGAGGTACTATAGTGAGGTGGTACATTGAGGTATTATAGTGAGGTGGTACAGTGAGGTACTATAGTGAGGTGGTACAGTGAGGTACTATAGTGAGGTGGTACAGTGAGGTACTATAGTGAGGTGGTACAGTGAGGTATTATAGTGAGGTGGTACAGTGAGGTACTATACAGAGGTGGTACAGTGATGTACTATGTAGAGGTGGTACAGTGAGGTACTATACAGCGGTAGTATATTGAGGTACTATAGTGAGGTTGGCATGCAGTGAGGTAGTACAGTGAGGGGCGGGGGGGGGGGGGCACCGCCCTGAAATGAGTTTTTGCAGGTTGGGATGTCTGCTTTAATTTAGACATCCTTGGTTTAAAGGGTGAACTACAATAGTGCTTGAGAATATTAGGTAACTAACTATAAAATCATGTAACAAATCTGTTGCTAAGTGAGTACCAGACATCTCTAGGCAAAACAGCATAACAAAAATCTGGCACTAACAATCCTGTCTAGAGACACTTTCTAGAGCATTTATTGCTATTTACAAAGGAAGGGATAATGGACTTGCTAGATGCTGTGCTTGCAGGATTTGACACAAGAACACTGACAAAATTCAGCAGGCAGATGTTGCAAGCCATGCTGCACTATGAAGTATAACACATAGAAACTGCAAATGGTAATGAGAATTAGAGCGTTACAAGTTGCTTTTATTGTCTCTGTGGAAGTCATTGAGTTGCATACAGAAAAACAAGAATGCTATTAGCACAGTGCGACACAGTTAATGGTCAAGATTATGAATATTGCGTTGCCCAAGGGACAGAACATTTTCTCTTTATATTTTGCACAGCTATCCAGTGAAATGCTTGAATAGGTAATTTACTTGTTTTAAGCACATTGGGATTTCTGGTTGGTTGGATTTGAATTATCAGAATTTCTTCATCCAATGTGTGTCAGAGCAAAGAAAATAAACAGCAGGTAGAGAAGCAGTTAACAGACTGGGCTCTCTGAAGTGTTTTTAGAGTATTCAACAGCAGCAACAGTTTGAAGATATTGGTCTGTTTTTTTTGTTGTTGTTGCTATTTTCTTAGCTTTCACGTCTTCTGGTAAATTTGAAAAATGTTGACTCTTCCTTCTGCACTGAGGGAAACTCTCCTCCCTGGACTTGTGGCCACTGCTTTTAGTCAAACACACACAGGAATCAGTGAGTACCCTCTTAAAAACAATCTACAGCTTTCATTTTGTTGTGTTGTTTAATATGCTGCTTTTTAACTGTGCTTTAATGCTGATAAAAATAATATCTATTTGGGAATAAATGTGATTTTATATATATATATATATATATATATATATATATATATATATATATATACATACATATTCATATATGATGAAAAAAAGACTCAAGTTTAACCTTTAAATTGAGTCTTTTTCAACATTATATATATATATATATATATATATATATATATATATATATATATATATATATATATATATATATATACATATGTGTATGTATATATCTAATTTCCCATTAGGTATGACCGGGTAAGGAGATACATATATGTTAACTGTAGCTTAACAATGATGTTATTTAGAATGCGCATAATACATTTGGTTGATTGATTGTTGATCGAGCAAAAACATTACATTTTATTTAGTTTATGTAATATTACAACATGAATTACACCTAGTTGTTCTAGATCAGTATTTGAGGAGACTATTGTATTATAGATGTAGCCTGGTTTATTATTGTTGTGAATGTTTAATAGTATATAATATTTTATGACTTAATATGTTTTATCTGGTGCTGTGTTTTTCTTCCTTGGAGAGATTTTAAAGTTCAAATAATTTCTATTAAATCTGTTTAAACTGATGATGAAACTCAAAGGAAATGCATGTGTGTGCACAACTAATATTTAAAGGGACATTTTAGTGATGCATTAAGTTTAATGCATTATATCCTCATTTATTTGACAACTGCAGTTCAGTAAATCGTTTAATATATAAATTTTTCATTCATAAATATTTTACATTAAAATAACACTAGTTAATGCTAAGTGTTACAGCCAATGAGAGGCTTTTGTGCCCAGTCAAAATTTATTATGGCAACATTCATGGCCAGTGCTAGGATTTATGGCTACACAGGCAAATACATATTTTATGGTCCCTTCCCTAAAGAACTTATATATCCCGCCACTACTGCTTCTTAACAAAATGTTCTAGTGATTAGTTAAGTTTCTATAGACAACTATTCATCTCTAATGATAGAGTAAATAGAAGTTCATTATCACATCAAATTATTAACTATTAATCTGATTTATTATAACAGCTATAATAGATTCATTTCTGCATGACATAACCTACTAAAGTGGTGGCTCTGCACAACATAGCAAATCAGTGGTGGCTCTGCTTAATGAAACAAACAGTGATGACAAAATGTAAAACACATGATACTGGAAGCAAGATTACCTCTTTTATTTCTCACCATCATACCTAGACTGAAGCTAGTATGTCTAACAGGCACAAGAATCAAGGTGTAGGCAGACAAGTTCTGTCCACCTGTAACCACCACTTGGCAAAATTTAAGACTGGAGAAGAGATCTTTTGTTCAATTCTGCCCTCTACTCTTGGGCAACCAGTTGCTTGAGACCAGGGCCTCTTAAACACCCCAAACATGCAAGTTTGAGGTGATTTATCTCTTCCACCTAGGATAAGAAGCAAAGACTGCTTCTTACATTTGGGGTTGCAAGTTCAGTCTTGCAAGCCTGAATTGTAAGTTCTCAGAAGGCGCTAATGCACCTTGACAAACATTCTTATAAGTATACATTTTCAAGCTCTACAATAGATAATAACTTGCAGTGGATTACTGGCAGGTTTTGGCCAGGGGACCAGTACAACTCACACTTATTTTAAGTGTCCCTCTATTGTGATGATAATGAAAATGTATACTCCAACACAACACTATATGCAAGGCAGCTATTCACTAATAAACACAACAATCTGCACTATAGTATAATACAAGGCAGCTATGCACTTATAAACACAACAATCTGCACTATATGATAATACAAGGTATCTATACACTAATAAACTCAACGTTCTGCACTGTATGACAATACAAGGCATTCATACACTAATAAACACAACAATCTGCACTATATGATAATACAAGGCAGCTATGCACTAAAAACACAACACCCTGCACTATATGATAATACAAGGCATTTATAAACTAATAAATACAACACTCTGCACTATATGATAATACAATGCAGTTATACACTAATAAACACAACAATCTGCACTATATGATAATGCAAGGCATCTATACACTAATAAACACAACACTGCACTATATGATAATACAAGGCATCTATACACTAATAAACACAACACTCTGCACTATATGATAATACAAGGCAGCTAAACACTAATAAACACAACAATCTGCACTATAGTATAATACAAGGCAGCTATGCACTTATAAACACAACAATCTGCACTATATGATAATACAAGGTATCTATACACTAATAAACTCAACGTTCTGCACTGTATGATAATACAAGGCATCTATGCACTAATAAACACAACACCCTGCACTATATGATAATACAAGGCATCTGTACACTAATAAACTCAACGTTCTGCACTGTATGATAATACAAGGCATCTATGCACTAATAAACACAAAACTCTGCACTATATGATAATACAAGACATTCATACACTAATAAACACAACAATCTGCACTATATGATAATACAAGGCAGCTATGCAGTAAAAACACAACAATCTGCACTATATGATAATACAAGGCATCTATACACTAATAAACGCAACGTTCTGCACTATATGATAATACAAGGCATCTATACACTAATAAACTCAACATTCTACACTATATGATAATACAAGGCATCTATACAATAATAAACACAACACTGCACTATATGATAATACAAGGCATCTATACACTAATAAACACAACACCCTGCACTATATGAGAATACAAGGCAGCTATGCACTAATAAACACAACACTCTGCACTATATGATAATACAAGACATTCATACACTAATAAACACAACAATCTGCACTATATGATAATACAAGGCAGCTATGCACTTAAAACACAACAATCTGCACTATATGATAATACAAGGCATCTATACACTAATAAACTCAACGTTCTGCACTATATGATAATACAAGGCATCTATACACTAATAAACTCAACATTCTACACTATATGATAATACAAGGCATCTATACAATAATAAACACAACACTGCACTATATGATAATACAAGGCATCTATACACTAATAAACACAACACCCTGCACTATATGAGAATACAAGGCAGCTATCCACTAATAAACTCAACACTCTGCACTATATGATAATACAAGGCATCTATGCACTAATAAACACAACACTCTGCACTATATGATAATACAAGGCAGCTATGCACTAATAAACTCAACGCTCTGCACTATATAATACAAGGCAGCTATGCACTAATAAACACAACAATCTGCACTATATGATAATATAAGGCATCTATACACTAATAAACACAACACTCTGCACTGTATGATAATACAAGGCATCTATACACTAATATACACAACACAGCACTATATGATAATACATGGCAGCTAAACACACCACTTTGCACTGTATGATAATACAAGGCATCTATACACTAATAAACACATCACTCTGCACTATATGATAATACAAGGCATCTATACACTAATAAACACAACACTGCACTATATGATAATACAAGGCAGCTATGCACTAATTAACTCAACGCTCTGCACTATATGATAATACAAGGCAGCTATGCACTAATAAACACAACAATCTGCACTATATGATAATACAAGGCATCTATACACTAATAAACACAACACTCTGCACTGTATGATAATACAAGGCATCTATACACTAATATACACAACACAGCACTATATGATAATACATGGCAGCTAAACACAACACTTTGCACTGTATCATAATACAAGGCATCTATACACTAATATACACATCACTCTGCACTATATGATAATACAAGGCATCTATACACTAATAAACATAACACTGCACTATATCATAATACAAGGCAGCTAAACACTAATAAGCACAACACTCTGCACTGAATGATAATACAAGGCAGCTATATAGTAATAAACACAACACTCTGTACTATATGATAATACAAGGCATTTATAAACTAATAAATACAACACTCTGCACTATATGATAATACAATGCAGTTATACACTAATAAACACAACAATCTGCACTATATGATAATGCAAGGCATCTATACACTAATAAACACAACACTCTGCACTATATGATAATACAAGGCAGCTATGCACTAATAAACACAACAATCTGCACTATATGATAATACAAGGCATCTATACACTAATAAACACAACACTCTGCACTATATGATAATACAAGGCAGCTATGCACTAATAAACACAACACTCCTTGACAAAGCATACCTGCGAAACGTACGTCGGAACTGAACTGTTCTATATTGAGTTTTATCACGTCTCTACACTAGCCAGGACACCTGGGGGCTTAGCGCTACTGTCTTGCTACTAAAGAGGTTTTGGTTTCGGCGGTCACACTCCTGCTGATCCACTTACCTCTTTGCAAGTTTGGCGATTTGAAGCATTTATTACAGCATATCTGCTTTTGTACCCTTACATTGTGGTGTTATCAAGGCTTATGTGACGCTTTTATATATTTTAAAATAAATTTGTATCCAAGTTTTGCCTAGTGTACTGTTTTCCCATCAGTATAAAGTGGGAGTGCGCATATCCTTGAGCTTAGTGGAAAGCTCCAACAAATGTGAGTAGTCATTTGTTACAAAACAACTACTTCCTCAAAGTGCCATTACAGATTCACACTATGTTGCAATTTTCTGTTTCCTTTTTTATGGGATCTCACTGAGGAATGCTAACAAGCTGAAAAACTCATCCAGAGGACACAGACATATCCTTTATTCAGAACTTTATTTGGTTTTCCTTTTATGATTTTTGTTATCACATTTATTTCACATTTTTTTTTCTTTGTGATATTTGGTATATTTATTGTAACAACAATCGGCACTATATGATAATGGAAGGCATCTATACACTAATAAACTCAACCTTTTGCACTATATGATAATACAAGGCAGCTATACATTAATAAACATAACAATTTGCAATGTATGATAATGCAAGACATTTATACACTAATAAACACAACACTCTGCACTATATGATAATACAATGCAGTTATTCACTAATAAACACAACAATCTGCACTATATGATAATGCAAGGCATCTATACACTAATAAACTCAACATTTTGCACTATATGATAATACAAGGCAGCTATACATTAATAAACACAACACTCTGCACTATATGATAATACAAGGCAGCTATGCACTAATAAACACAACACTCTGCACTATATGATAATACAAGGCATCTATACACTAATAAACACAACACTCTACACTATATGATAATACAAGGCAGCTAAACACTAATAAACACAACAATCTGCACTATATGATAATGGAAGGCATCTATACACTAATAAACTCAACCTTATGCACTATATGATAATACAAGGCAGCTATACACTAATAAACACAACACTCTGCACTGTATGATAATACAAGGTAGGCGGCAGCTATATAGTAATAAACACACCACTCTGTACTATATGATAAAACAAGGCATTTATAAACTAATAAACACAACAATCTGCACTATATGATAATGCAAGGCATTTATACACTAATAAACTCAACCTTTTGCACTATATGATAATACAAGGCAGCTATACACTAATAAACACAACAATCGGCACAATATGATAATGGAAGGCATCTATACACTAATAAACTCAACCTTTTGCACTATATGATAATACAAGGCAGCTATACACTAATAAACACAACAATCTGCAATATATGATAATGCAAGGCATTTATACACTAATAAACACAACACTCTGCACTATATGATAATACAAGGCAGCTCTGCACTAATAAACACAACACTCTGCACTATATGATAATACAAGGCAGCTATGCACTAATAAACACAACAATCTGCACTATATGATAATGCAAGGCATTTATACACTAATAAACACAACGCTCTGCACTATATGATAATACAAGGCAGCTATGCACTAATAAACAATCTGTACTGTATGATAATGCAAGGTGTCTATACACTAATAAACATGTTGCACTGTATAATTAAAGGGACAGTCTACTCCAGAATGTGTATTGTTTATACAGATAGCTAATAACTTTATTACCAATTCCCCAGTTCTGCATTACCAACATGGTTATATTAATATCATTTTTACCTCTGTGATTACCTAATATCTAAGCCTCTGTAGACCCCCGTAATTTCAGTTCTTATGACAGACTTGCAATTTAGCCAATCAGTGCCGATTCATAAATAACTCTACGGGAGTGAGCACGATGTTATCTATATGACGCACATGAACTAGCGTTGTCTAGCTGTGAAAATGTGCTGAGATAAGAGGTGTCCTTCAAGAGCTTAGAAATTAGCATATGAGCCTACCTAGGTTTAGCTTTCAACAGAGAACAAAGCATATTTGATGATAAAAGTCAAATGGAAAGTTGCTTAAAATTGCATGCCCCATCTGAATCATGAAAGTTTACTTTTGGTTAGACTGACCCTTTAAGGCAGAGAATTTATACACTGATAACATATATGCTGCACTTTATAATTAATGCAGAGTATCTATACACTGATAGCATATATGCTGCACTGTATGGATAATGCAGAGTACATATACGCTGATAACATATATGCTGCACTCACAAATATCAATTGCCGTGGGCAATTGCAAGAATGTACTTGAGTAGCACTCACCAGCAATTAATCTATATAGGTCCAATGCTTACCTTAGGTAAAGAAGCCCAAAGAGGGGCGATTAAAACTTAACTTTTATTTTGTTAGTTAAAATCTTTACAACACATTAAAATCCACAAACAGTGTGAGGTGAGGGAATGCTGCTCCCAAGAAGGAGTTAACCATTAGTATATTCTTGGTAAATCCAAGGGAGAATATCCTCACTATTGTGGGGTGCTACAATGTACCTCGGGTGTCACCCTTTTATATATAAGGTCCTGAGTTGTATCTCAGGTGTAGCTGATCCACCAATAGTTGTGTTAGTCCACAGTGTGGGGGGTGTGATTACTAATTCTGATTTATATTTTATTTTATTTTGGGAACTAAACTGTGACGGTCCCCAGCAAATTCTTTGCCACTCCTTTGTTGGAGGATAAAATAGAATTACCACCTTACTAGCTGTGCTAGGGGGTCTCTCTGCTGCATCGTACTGGGTTAGGTAGATATGCTTATATTTTAGAGATGGTAACTAGGGGGTGATATAGCACGCCTATGTAGAGAAATCGTTATACCCACTTATCTACGTGGGTTCGAAGGTATTCTCCTGCTTGTATGAAGAATCAGATTGGGCGTGCTACAGTATTGATCTGATATTACAGATATTCTGTACTTGTGTATAGATAGCTCTGTAAGTTAATTTGAATTATTTATAGGTATCAACACATGTTAGTATAATTCCATATAGAGAGCTAAATATACATATACGTTCGGTACGATATTGCTTTATTAATACTGGATATCTGTTATAGTGTGTGGTGCTTATACTCGTGTAGTAATGCTTTGTATCTGGGTGAAAGCCTTAGTGGCGAGAGCGGGCAGAACTTAGCTGTCAAATGACAGTGGTAGTATTCAGAAATTATTGCTTTATTGGATACTGACCTCCTATAAGTCAGAATGGCTGATTTCTATACCTGTGATGTCAAATAAATGCCCCTGCTTGGTTATATATATATATAGGTTTTCGTAGCATTATGGGTACACCTATAGATTCCTTTTTGTAAGGTTAAAATTAACAGTATACTTCGTCAGTCATTACTGTCTATATTAACCCCCCGTTTTTATCTAGTCTTTCTCCCCAGTGTAGTATGCAGGTTTGGGAGTGTATTACTTGTTTAGCCGGAGGCTATCTGTAGTTAGCGTTAATGCAGTAGCTAAGCTGTTATTTTAGCCTAGATGGTAAAATTGGAGTTACCGTTTGGCCTCCCCAGCTTATAGTATAAATACATAAATAGATCCCTTAATGTTCAGGGTTATAGTAGCTGTGAAGCCCTCTAACCGTAATGGATTAATTTCTGTTGTGTCTATTTTTACGGTAGCAATTAGTAAAGTGCTAATGCCAACAATTGACAGCTTGTATAGCTAGAGGATCACGATTCCACACACTGGTTCACACATGTACCATTTTAAATTATTTTTCTAGTTAAGCATTCATACACCAGGTCACACTGTTAGTAAAGTTAAAAAGGAGAAAAGTTCTCCAACTGCCCTGACATGTTTCGCCACGAAGGCTTTGTCAAAGGTGGGGCGCCCGCCGAACTTGGGGCTTTTTATTGGCTGGCCGGTGGGAGGTACTCCCACATCGGCTGTGGTAATTGGTTCCCGGTTTCTCCTATCGTATCAGTAGGAGAAGGGGGTGTGTGGAGAAACGTCATTTCTGTAACGCTTATTGTGATTCTAAGTGCCCGATCATGATATTTGGGCACCAAATAGGGGTTATATACCTAAATGAGGTGGGATACTGCAGGGGATATGAGATAACACACTCACTAGATTACTGGGGCTAACATCTCCCAAATGTGCCTTTCTTCCTATTAGGAGATATATTCGTAATTTGGTCGCAACCAAAGTTAAAAGTAGTAACAAGACCAGACAAAGTAAACACATTCCATGATTTGCTGTGTGATCTTGGGTGACATATAAAGTGGCTGGGGAAACTTAGTGCGGGACCAATTATATGAGTGAAATCGGAATGTCCCTGTGGTTGTGGGTAGTGATGTCGTGTGAAAGAAAGAAAGGAAGGTAAACAGCAAAAATTATAATAAAACTGGTGCCAAACGTGAAACTTTTGATCTAGTGTCCCGTTATTGAACATATTTGTCTTCTAGGTCCCAGAATAGAAATGTGGTATAATTAGTGTGTTAATAAAGTGTGAATAAGAGCCCAGTGCCAAAATGTCCTGGGCTGTCTAGATAATTGAATAGAGAATTGTAACAAATCTATGTGGGTGTGAGCTTCGCAAGCTTATAGTGACATTTATTGTTGGTGTCATAGGTGTGCTTACATCATTTGGTGTGCTAACAGATTATAAAGTGCAACATTTACTTTACTTTGAAAAGTGGGGAATAAGTGGATATTTATCAAGTTTATGATTGATTATTGATAGATAACAGAAGTGAGTGGAACCTATTCATTTCTGGTTACCATTATGTATTGCTATGAAATTCACTGGTCCGATTTCTATTAGGTTTCAGGTGATTAGTGCACAATTTTACTCGGGCCTTATAGAAATTGGAGTAAGGTTATATTAATTCTATTATATATCATTCTCGAGCTTTCCCTTTTTGAAAAAAATGAATTCAGGTAATATTATGTGTCATTCTCACATCCCAAGGTGTCCCCTATGGATGTGTTTTGATGTGTATCCATAGGGTACTTGTTGGTCTCTGAATTAGTTCATTTTTACAGAAAACAGTAATAGTTGTTTTGTTCATTTAATCCCTTAGGATACACACTGTCTAGCAGATATATCCACCTGCACTCTGCTCTTAGCAGGGCTTGTTCTATGTTGCCCCCTCTGATGCCTAAGGATATTTTTTCTATTCCTTGGCACTTTAGCTCTCTTGGATTGGAGAGATGGCGTTTAAAGAAATGGTGGGCCACTGAAGTTATGGTTTTCCCATCTTCAAGGTCCTTAGCGGCATTTTTAATGTTCCTTACATGCTCCTGTAGTCTGACTTTTAGCTGGCGGCTGGTCATGCCAATATAGATCTTGGAGCAGCTGCAAGATAGTGCATATATTATGTTATCTGTTGTGCAGCTGATGTAATTCTTGATTTTATGTGTGTGGCCAAACCTATCTTGAATCATGTCCGTTCTGCGGATGTATTTACTACCTTCTATCTCATCCCAAAGGTTCACAAAGATATCACCAATCCGCCGGGTAGGCCCATTGTCTCTGGCAACGAATGTTTATCAGAAAATGCGAGTAGATATGTGGACCACAGATTGCGAGAATTTGTGGAAGCCCTCCCTTCCTATGTCAAAGACACCATGGAGGTCTTACAAAGATTAGACAACAGCAACGCCGGAAAAGAAACCTGGCTGGTCACAGCGGACGTGGAGTCCCTATACACCTCCATAGAACATGACAAGGGACTCAGGGCTGTTCAGTTTTTTCTTAGTCAAGGCTCCTCGGAAGGCGCCCCACCTTTGACAAAGCCTTTGTGGCGAAACATGTCAGGGCAGTTGGAGAACTTTTCTCCTTTTTAACTTTACTAACAGTGTGACCTGGTGTATGAATGCTTAACTAGAAAAATAATTTAAAAAGGTACATGTGTGAACCAGTGTGTGGAATCGTGATCCTCTAGCTATACAAGCTGTCAATTGTTGGCATTAGCACTTTACTAATTGCTACCGTAAAAATAGACACAACAGAAATTAATCCATTACGGTTAGAGGGCTTCACAGCTACTATAACCCTGAACATTAAGGGATCTATTTATGTATTTATACTATAAGCTGGGGAGGCCAAACGGTAACTCCAATTTTACCATCTAGGCTAAAATAACAGCTTAGCTACTGCATTAACGCTAACTACAGATAGCCTCCGGCTAAACAAGTAATACACTCCCAAACCTGCATACTACACTGGGGAGAAAGACTAGATAAAAACGGGGGGTTAATATAGACAGTAATGACTGACGAAGTATACTGTTAATTTTAACCTTACAAAAAGGAATCTATAGGTGTACCCGTAATGCTACGAAAACCTATATATATATAACCAAGCAGGGGCATTTATTTGACATCACAGGTATAGAAATCAGCCATTCTGACTTATAGGAGGTCAGTATCCAATAAAGCAATAATTTCTGAATACTACCACTGTCATTTGACAGCTAAGTTCTGCCCGCTCTCGCCACTAAGGCTTTCACCCAGATACAAAGCATTACTACACGAGTATAAGCACCACACACTATAACAGATATCCAGTATTAATAAAGCAATATCGTACCGAACGTATATGTATATTTAGCTCTCTATATGGAATTATACTAACATGTGTTGATACCTATAAATAATTCAAATTAACTTACAGAGCTATCTATACACAAGTACAGAATATCTGTAATATCAGATCAATACTGTAGCACGCCCAATCTGATTCTTCATACAAGCAGGAGAATACCTTCGAACCCACGTAGATAAGTGGGTATAACGATTTCTCTACATAGGCGTGCTATATCACCCCCTAGTTACCATCTCTAAAATATAAGCATATCTACCTAACCCAGTACGATGCAGCAGAGAGACCCCCTAGCACAGCTAGTAAGGTGGTAATTCTATTTTATCCTCCAACAAAGGAGTGGCAAAGAATTTGCTGGGGACCGTCACAGTTTAGTTCCCAAAATAAAATAAAATATAAATCAGAATTAGTAATCACACCCCCCACACTGTGGACTAACACAACTATTGGTGGATCAGCTACACCTGAGATACAACTCAGGACCTTATATATAAAAGGGTGACACCCGAGGTACATTGTAGCACCCCACAATAGTGAGGATATTCTCCCTTGGATTTACCAAGAATATACTAATGGTTAACTCCTTCTTGGGAGCAGCATTCCCTCACCTCACACTGTTTGTGGATTTTAATGTGTTGTAAAGATTTTAACTAACAAAATAAAAGTTAAGTTTTAATCGCCCCTCTTTGGGCTTCTTTACCTAAGGTAAGCATTGGACCTATATAGATTAATTGCTGGTGAGTGCTACTCAAGTACATTCTTGCAATTGCCCACGGCAATTGATATTTGTGAGTTAGTCTTTCCCTATGTACAGCACCCGGTCTCCCCAATTACTATTGGTATTTCTCATATGCTGAGAAGAAATCTGAAAACCAGTGGGACACAGCATCGGTAGTGCCGTCGTCTTTCTCTTGTCAGTTTCTCATATATGCTGCACTGTATGGATAATGCAGATTACCTATACGCTAATAACATATATGCTGCACTGTACAAATAATGCAGAGTATCTATACACTGATAACATATATGCTGCACTGCATGGATAATGCAGAGTACATATATGCTAATAACATATATGCTGCACTGTATAGATAATGCAAAGTACCTTTACACTGATAACATATATGCTGCACTTTATAATTAATGCAGAGTACCTATACACTGATAACATTTATGCTGCATTTTATGGATAATGCAGATTACCTATACGCTAATAACATATACGCAGCACAGTACAGATAATGCAGAGTATCTATACACTGATAACATATATGCTGCACTGTATAATTAATGCCGAGTACCTATACCCTGATAACATATATGCTGCACTGTATAATTAATGCAGAGTACCTATACCCTGAGAACATATACAGTATGCTGCACTGTATAATTAATGCAGAGTACCTATACCCTGATAACATATATGCTGCACTTTATAATTAATGCAGAGTACCTATACCCTGATAACATATATGCTGCACTTTATAATTAATGCAGAGTACCTATACCCTGATAACATATATGCTGTACTGTATGGATAATGCAGAGTACCTATACACTGATAACATATATGCTGCACTGTATAATTAATGCAGAGTACCTATACCCTGATATCATATATGCTGTACTGTATGGATAATGCAGAGTACCTATACACTGATAACATATATGCTGCACTGTATAATTAATGCAGAATACCTATACCCTGATAACATATATGCTGTACTGTATGGATAATGCAGAGTACCTATACCCTGATAACATATATGCTGCACTGTATAATTAATGCAGAGTACCTATACCCTGATAACATATATGCTGTACTGTATGGATAATGCAGAGTACCTATACCCTGATAACATATATGCTGTACTGTATGGATAATGCAGAGTACCTATACACTGATAACATATATGCTGCACTGTATAATTAATGCAGAATACCTATACCCTGATAACATATATGCTGTACTGTATGGATAATGCAGAGTACCTATACCCTGATAACATATATGCTGCACTGTATAATTAATGCAGAGTACCTATACCCTGATAACATATATGCTGTACTGTATGGATAATGCAGAGTACCTATACCCTGATAACATATATGCTGCACTGTATAATTAATGCAGAGTACCTATACCCTGATAACATATATGCTGTACTGTATGGATAATGCAGAGTACCTATACCCTGATAACATATATGCTGTACTGTATGGATAATGCAGAGTACCTATACACTGATAACATATATACTGCACTGTATAATAATGTTGAGGGTTTGCCAACTAAAAAACAGACTGCCCGGTGTAATGATGATGGATGCCTATACACTGATAGTTAACACTGGGTTCATAATGATGCCAAACAATTATACACTGAAAATAACACACTGTTCTGTATAATTATACAGAGTATAAATCCACTGAATGTGCTGAATAATAATTATGACCAGCTATACAATTTATTATATACGTATGTATGTAGACTAGAGTAGACAGATAATAGACAGGTAGTATTGGCAATTATGGCTTTAGATCAGTAGACAAATAAATAACCCGCCCATCAGCCCCAGTAATACCCATTGGGCTGTGGGTAAAGATGAGTCCAACTGCTGTCAATGACTCCATTAACTTTTATGAAGGCTGCTAAAGTTTTGCAAAGAGTGCAGGGGCTATGCAGTCAGATGTTTCCAGCGGTTCTGGCTGACCTGCACTCTCTGCCTCAATATGTTTCAGGGGAGTCCCCTCCCTTTCTAGCCTTGATGCCACAACATATGGCCCTTACTATGAAGCCCAAGTTAGGCAGTAAAATAAAAATATACAAAAAATGTATGTCATGCACCAAATGTGCACCCCCCAAAGGCAGTAGCCTAGTCTGCCTCTATTGTAGCACCGGCCCTGGCAAAACTCTCCAGAGTACCCATGTTCTTGCTGTAATCTTCTGATGACCTAAAGCTGGAAATTAAGTAGAGGGCTCAACCCAATACCACAGCAATCATTTGTTATGCTAATCCACAGTAACTCTTGCTATGTATTTACGGACAATGACAACCCTTACATTCATTATAAATTCTGCTGCATTTTTAGTGAGAAAATAAAAAAGTAATTCATATGTTATTCCTGAGAGCTGATTGCCTTAAAGGGACAGTCTACTGCATATAGAAGAGAGAGTTTACAGTTTGCCTGTGGAATATTGGACATTTAGTTAAACCTAGCTTTTCTTGGAGGTTTGTACTTCTTCATTATTAGAACTGTGTGAATTTTCATATAAGTTCCTTTTACTTAACATGTGGTTTTCACATTTCTTATTTATTTAAGATGTTTGAAAGATAAAACATTGTTATATCCAATGTCCTTTTACTGTAAGTGTGAATTCACTATTTTAATCAAGTCAAAAAGTAATACAGCATAACAGTTTTTTTTTAGCTTCATAAAAAGGTATATTGAAGCTGTTGTGTGGCATTTTGAAAGCATTATTCTATACCAGGCTCAAGAAAAAAAAAATCACATTATTTTGAGTGCTTGTTGCTCTAGATCACTGGTTTTTGCCCTGTACTCAGGCCTCCCCAACAGGCCAGGTTTTCAGGATTACCTTGGGTGAGAGCAGGTAAATTAGCCATGTTTACTAATCAGCTGATTGTTTCACCCACGCTCCAGTTCAGATATCCTCAAAATCTGGCCTGTTAGGGACAGGGAGGACTGAGAACAGGGTAAAAAAACAGTCTTCTAGAGAATGATCAGCATTTAATATGCATTCACATTATCTGGCTCTAATTAGGTACAGTGTAGTAGCTTCAGTTATCTCATTATATACTGTTTGAAAGTACAATATAACAGAAAATAAAGATTTAAAAGAATTATAAATATATTCTAGGATTATTTAAAGGGGCATGCTACTTAGTACAACTACACTAGCATGGTTACTACTCACCATGTTAGAGCTTTTCCTCCTGTATCTATAGCCCTCTTTTTACAGAAACCAGTTGGTAAAGCGACGCATCTTTATACTAGACGCTGCCATCTTGTAGCGATTGTATAGTTACATCCGGTGGCAGAAGCGTCACACATCAGTGAAGTGCCACATATAAGTGATGTTGCTGGCTTTTTGACAGCTGTACAGTAGACTTGTGCATGATCGAAAAATTTGTTTCGGTTCGGATCGATTCGGATTTGTTCGAATTTCAGTTCGGATCGATTTAATTTGTTTCGGATTCGTTTTGGATCATTATGATTCGAATAAATTCGGCTGGATTCGGTTCGGTTATTCGTAATTTCGGTATGTGTTAGGTGGGATGTGCTGTGTATTAGACTAGTATTATGTACTGTATATTAGGTGTAACCTATAGCAGAGTGATATAACCTAATATACTGTACAATACTAGTGTAATCCATGGCCATCCAAATCTACCGAATAAATCCGAACTAATTCGGATTTATTCGGTAGATTCGGTACTACCGTAATTCGGAAATTCGAATTGATCCGAATCTCCGAATTTAACAAAAAGTTGCAGTAAGAAATATATATAAAAAAAGCCCTCAGAAATAATAAAGAGCAATGGAGACACTGCAAAAAGGCACTCTGTATTATGCACTCTAAACTAAATTGCGCGTCAAGAAGACAACAATATCACTGATCTGTGAATGTGCACCACTTATGTCACATGGTACAAGAATAATTAAAGGGACATGGAACTCGACATTTTTCTTTCATGATTGAATTTGCTTTGTTGTCTTGGTATCTTCTGTGGACATTCATTCATGTGTGAAGATCCAGATTTTCACTAACTCTGACTCATAAAGGGTTAAAACAAGAGAATTACTTTTACCAGATTTAACTTTTAGCAGTTGCAAGAGACAAAAGAATAAGTGAGTAGTTACCATGTTACTGTAGTTGTGCCCACTAGTTTAATGTCCCTTTAAATGATACAAACACTTAGATTTTATTAAGATGTAAAAAATGTGTTATTGAAGATAATGGAACAGATCTTTCTTATATTCCAGTTTATTGCTGTTGTATGTTTATTGTATGTTCATTTCTTTCAATCCCTATACAGAAATCTGGTGCTTAACAAAACAATGAAATGTTTGCCCTTTGTATTTACTTCAAGGACAAATAAAAACAGAAAGCAATGTATAATTTTTTATTTATTTTTTTGGTACATGTTCACAGATGTTTTTTTTATGTAAATACAGATAAAAACCCTTATTCTCCTTTTACCTCTTGTTCAGTTATCAGATACAGCAAAATGTATTTCCATGGAAACTGTTTAAAGAAGTTAGGTTGAGTGTGCTCGGCTTGTCTTTGACACTGCAATAAAATGCAACTCTACCATTATCTCACTGTTACAAAAAACGTGTCCTCTTTTTGTTGTGTATTTGTGTATGTTGTGAAGCACTCAGCACTAAATGTTTCATTTTTTTTCTTCTTATTTCGTTTTTTTTTTGTAGAATTGTTCTCAGTTTCAGAAAATCAACAGGTGTTAGTAAAAATGATGTACTGATTGTTCTGAGAACCCCCAAAGAGATTTAAAATTCTTCTAGGTTATTGCACTTTGTAATGTGGAGTATAGTTAAAGGATTACTTTCCGTTATAATTTTTAAGCCAAACAACTAACATATTAAAGTTAATAAACATTAATTAAAACCTACTGACCTATATTTTCTCCAAAACTAAGTTTCATAACGTTCTAAAAGTTATATCTTTTATTAGCTGATGATGTCACGTTATCCTGCCCACTATTTTCAGCACTGCGTGTTCAAAATACTTAAACCAATAACTTTGTGTTTAAAGCGCCATTTTGAAACCTAGGTATTGAAAACGGATTGGTACAGAGCAAAGGATACCCGCGGAGTGGGTTTGGAAAACAATTAAATTTGCAGACAAGATTTCTGATATACGGTAGAGATATGTTAATGAAATGCTATTGATAAAAAGCGTATTTTATTAGTAACAGGCATAGAAAATATTTACTTACAGTGGCCCTTTAAGTTTTTCATGATATGGTATTATAATATCCTTAAAAAATCTTTTTTTTTTTTATAGAGATGAGCTATGTAAGACACTTTCAGGGGACATTTAATAAAAAATTACATTATTTAATTCATTAGAGCAGCTCACTTTGAATTACTAATAATATATCTATCTATCTATCTATCTATCTATATATATATATATATATATCAAGAAAGGATAAGGTAGGCGCTAGAGTAAAATACTACGAATCTAACCCCTCACAATAAAATCAGTAAGCGAGAAGTAAACTATTCAGGGTACTTCTATTAATAACCTACTTGGAAGCATTCATTGACAGTCAATCGGTTAAAGTATATTTATATAGTTTACATTAATGTATACTGTTGGGGCAGAATTGTGAATAAACATTCATTCAATATTTATAATATTTTCAGTGCAGATGGAGTAAATGTGTTTTAGTTTTGAAGAACTATAATCTGTTATTTACTAAGAGGTATATTCATAGCAGCTTGAGTATGCACTAACTATAATGCAAGTTAAGGAAACTCTTCATTGAAACCTCTAAAAATGTTAACAGGTTGTTATCTAATCAAATGGAATCAAAAAGGGATTACATCTTTTGACTGATCATATAGTAGTTGGAATCCTATTTTGCATTAGCCACATTATGGAAGCTGAAGGTTGCTTTCAACTCCCAAATTAATATTAGCTGTAATTCATTTTCACAAGGGAGCCCTATACAAATTTTAGATTATCAAATGATGTTGTAAATATTTGCTTACTTTTGCTATACTTACTATGCATAATGTAACATTTTTCCTTTCATCTAAATTGTAAAAATGTAATTATTTTAAATATGTAAATTACATTCGTATTACATAAAATTATATGAATCATAAAAATGTTGTTCAGCTTGTTTACAAAGGTCTGGTTGTACAGTCAGGTTTTACTGGATTGACTCTTAAGAAACAGAGGGCCAAATTGCAAATGGCGTACAAATGGATTTTTTCGCTCCCACGCTAACTGCTCTCACAGTAAGCGTTTAATACTAGATTATGGGTGGCATATATAATATCGTTTTTTTTGCAGGTGTTTATGCGTGTCGGAAGTAGCACACATATTACAAGTTGAAAGTAAACACGTTCTCATGAGCGTAATTGTACTTAACACGCATCGAGATAGTGCGACATTAGAGCTCTACTTAACTCTTATGCTCGAATAAAAAGTGTCACAAAAAACATCAAAAATACATTTATATGTACAGTTACATTCATAATAACACTGTCTGATAAAATGTATTGAAAAAAAATTGCAATAAAAAGTTATGAAGGCTCAAAGATATGAGGTCTCAGGTGTTAGAAAAAAAGAAAAAAAAGGACTGTAAAGTGCTTTAATATAGAGATACATACATTCACATGTCTAAAGATGTTTATGTATATATGTTTTTATGTGTTTACAGATGTTTTGATGTATTTATGTATTTTACTGTGCATATTTCGTTACTTACAGGATAATTACATTTTTATTCTTAAATACATATTATATATATATATACAGGCAGTCTCCAGGTTACAAACAAGATAGGTTCTGTAGATTTGTTCTTAAGTTGAATTTGTATGAAAGTTGGAACAGGCACCTTTTTAGGTGAAACTCTAGCTAAACAATTTTTTAGTTTTAGATAGCATAGGGAAAAGTTTGTTTTGCTATCTGTGCTCCTGTTCAGAAAATTTCACATCACTTTCTGTCCTTGTGACAATTGGATTTTCAGTATTTTGGGTTATCCTGTAAAGAAGCATTGGCAATAAAGCTCTATTTTCTCCGTTTGTAAGTACGAGTTGTACTTAAAGGGACACTGAACCCAATTTTTTTCTTTTGTGATTCAGATAGAGCATGCAATTTTAAGCAACTTTCTAATTTACTCCTATTAGCAAATTTTCTTCATTCTCTTGGTATCTTTATTTGAAAAGCAAGAATGTAAGTTTAGATGCCGGCCCATTTTTGGTGAACAACCTGGGTTGTCCTTGCTGATTGGACAGCACCAATAAACAAGTGCTGCCCATGGTCTTGAACCAAAAATTGGCTGGCTCCTTAGATGCCTTCATTTTCAAATAAAGATAGCAAGAGAATGAAGAAAAAATGATAATAGGAGTAAATTAGAAAGCTGCTTAAAATTGCATACTCTAGCTGAATCACAAAAGAAAAAATGTGGGTTCAGTGTCCCTTTAAGTTGGATGTCTGTAACCCAGGGACTGCCTGTACATAGATATAGATCTGTATTTTACATAAACGGTTTCAGATATATATAGAAATATATATTTAATAATGGAAAGTACATTGTTTTCTATGTGAAGAACATAGGCGTGTTTCTCAATTTAGATCTTAAAGAGACATGAAATCCACATTTTTTCTTTCTTGATTCAGATAGAGAATACAATTTTAAAAAAGTTCACAATTTACTTCTATTATCAAATTTGCATCGTTCTCATGCTATCATTTGTTGAACAGATATCTAGATAGGTACTGCGCACATGTCTGGAGCACTAAATGACAGGAAATAGGGCTGCCATCTAGTGCTCTTGCTAATGTATAACATTGTTGCAAAAATGCTGTCATATAGTGCTGCAGACACGTGCACACGTGAGCTTACCTTCTTACTTTTCATCAAAGGATAACACAAAAACAAAGAAAATTTGATAATAGAAGTAAATCAGAAAGTTGTTTAAAATGGTATGTTCTATCTAAATCATGGAAGAAAATTTTGGGGTTTTATGTCCCTTTAACACGGTCGGGTTAGCGCATAAACTTATTATTCTTAAGGAACGCTATTGAAATATTACATATAAAACATAAAAAATATTAAAAAAATGATTATGAACATATCATTAAACATACTGTAAAATATTCAAAATATTCCATAGAATATATCTATATATTTTACAGTATGTTTAATCATTTTTAATAATTATTATTTTTTTTAATATTTTAAATGTAAAATGTAATAAAGCGCCTTAAGAATACTTAGTTTTCATGTGCCCTAACGCAACAGCGTTAAGATCCTAATTAAGAAACATTCTTATGTTTTTCCTGTAGAAAATAATGTACTTTGTATTATTAAAAAAATATATAAATATATATATATATATATATATATTATACTGTTCATGAAAAATACATATCTATACCTATATATCTATAGGAATAGATAAGTAGGTATAGGTATATACATATATATGTATTAATATGTATTTAAGAATAAAAAGTACTTTATTTTTTAAGTGAAGAACATTGGAATGTGAAATACAGTAAATATGCAGTAAATCACATATAAACACATAAACACACACACACACATATATATATATATATATATATATATAGAGAGAGAGAGAGAGAGAGAAAATAACTAATTGTGTAGTTCATTAACAAATCTAGACAGGCCGAAGGCTTGTTTTCCCACAGAAAACCTCTGAATTACATTGTTTCCAATGCAGCAAAGGATTCTGGGTAAGATATGCAAATTAAGTACACAATGACACACCTTTTTACTTCAGTCTGCTTTTCAGCAGATTCCCTTTACGCCAAAGTATCGCTGTTCGCACAGCTTATAAACTTAGCTAGGGTTAGTGCAGTGATTCATAACCATCCCAGGACAGACTGTTTTGTAGTTGTTGCTACTCATCAGCTGCTGGGAGAAGGTTTGAATCACTGCTGGGTGAAGTTGATTCTGGGCAGAATACAATAACATTTAAATTATATATATAAGTGAATTGGAGTAATTTGCAGTTAAGTAACTGAAACCATGTAAAATCATACTGATGCAAATTCCTATTTAATAAAGTGTTTAACTGTGTATGTACTGTAAATATTTCACATTCTAATGTTCTTCAGATAGGGGAATATGTTCTATGTATTTTTAAATAGATATTTCTATATGTATCTGTATATATGACGTGCAGTGAGGTAAGAGGCTAGTGAGGCACTGGCAATGATATGCCTGAGAAACACATATATGAACTTGACAGAGGCAGCGATTAAATTGTCAGGTTGCAGGTCCAATTTACTGCTATTATTAAATTTGCTTCATTCTCTTGCTATCCTTTATTGAAGGAATGCACCACTGGGGGCTAACTAAACACATTGGGGTCAATTTATCAATCTCCGTATGGAGCTTGATGCCCCCTGTTTCTAAAGACCGCTGCTCCATAACTTGTCCGCCTGCTCTGAGGCGGCGGACAGAAATCAACCACATCGAATACAATCGGGTTGATTGATACCACCTGCTAGCGGTGAAACGTATATGTCGTTGGCTGCAAGTGTTTGGTTTTAACTTTGAAAACTATACTGAAAGCACCTTTAAATTAAAAGCCTGTCAGGATAACGACAGAGTCTAAGCCGCAAAAAGCACAGTATATCATTTGTCTATGTGTTTCATGCAAAAGTATACAATGTAAACAACTTTGGATACAATAAGTTGTTTTTGGGAACCTTTTCAACAAACCAAGAGGTGGAACTGAGGCCAGCTGAGTTTATTGCACTCGTGGGAGGAACGAGCTCTCGAGAAAGAGAGGCCTGGAAGGCATTCAGCAGAGCCGTGTGTAACCGACCCTGGTAAAAGGATTCAAACCTATGAGGAAAGGCACTTTTTCGGTGTCCATCTAATAAAGGGAGAAAGCCATATGGATAGACCTTAAGAGCGGTTTAAATACTGCGGTCATTTTTCGGGCACCCCCTTTAATTTAGGCTATGAATGATTTGTTGTATACCTGCTGGCTAATATGCATGGCTCATTGGGACTGACCTAAGGTGTGATCACTTGCGAGCAGTCTTTGTGATCAAGTTTGAAGTTTAAATATCAAGGATTCCTCATTTGCAGAGAACACTGTGCACTTGCTAGTACTGAAAACATCGTTCTTGATAACAAAGTACCTGTAAATTTGATCCCATTTGATTTTTTTTTTTTTAATGGCATTCATAAGGGGTCATTTCTTGTATCCTAGAGTACACGTATATCTGTGCTAAGATGTTATATATGTGGCTATTTTAGCTCATTCAGTAACTGTTATGCTTAGTAATTATTATGTTTCATGAACTTTGGAAAGTTTTTTTACAGTGATTTTCAAATAAGGTCATGACATGGTAATTTGATTTTTTGAAAAATAAAATGAAAGAAATGCTGTATTATATTAGAGTGCTGTATTCCCTTTCTTTGTAAAGAAGAGGCTGAACCCTCCTTACGTTTTTCTCCCTTCAAATTTATAAATAAATTAACTTTTAAAAGGTCTGCACCAAAATCTTATGTTGTATAAGAGTGTCTTTTGAGACAGAGATCTCTAGCACACAATTAACTCTAAATATATATATTGTGAATGGGTGAAACTCTCTCTCCACTATTTAAGTAATATATATATATATATATATATATATATATCTAGAACAGAAGAGGGAAGGGCGCACAGCAAAAGAAACCTCCTAGAGTAGTATGTCAAATACACTTGCTATATTTCTGCAGAGAAATGCCAAATGAAAACTCACATGCTTCCACCTTAACTCCTATGAGATATGGATAAGGCTCTGTGTGGTACGTTACCACTTGGAGAAGGCAATTCAGCCCTCTTCTTGTTAAGGTGGATGTTGAATCTGTGTTGGAGGGGGGTGGGGGTTAAGGGGCTCTCGTAGGGAGAGTAATGATGTTGTACCTATACTCCAATATGATCAAAAAGGTGTGTACAAGCCCTCTCATGCCACAGGCTTAATACTTGGACAAATAGAACTGCTTGGAGGCTTTTGAATGTTTTTACACAACTTGTCCGGCCTTACAAGTTACAGTTTTGTGGCAAGGGCATGTGAACTCGCATGAGTTTTTAAATTGAATAAATACTTGGGTATGTTGTTAGACCCCAATCTATCTTTTGGCTTCCATATAGAAAAACTGGCATCTAAACTTTATCCAAAAATAGGTGCCCTGTACAGAAACAAATCCTGCCTCAGCCCTACTGTAAAGGAAAATATTTTACAGCAAAATGCCAATTGTGGATTATGGGGATGTAGTATATGCACCTGCACCACAAACTCACCTTAATAAACTTAATACATTGTATAACTCGTTCTGCCGCTTTGTGCTACAATGTAACTACAGGACCCACCATTGTGACATGCTAAAAGAACTAAACTGGCTGTTGCTGGAATCCAGACTCACCCTCCATCTTTCCTGCCTTGTGTTTAAAAGCTTTTCTGGGAAGCTCCCACCCTATCTGAGCAGAATGCTCTCACCGGTTATTCCCACCTCCTATAACCTCTGATCCAGTACCAGCACATTATTTAGCTAGCCTCAATACAAAAAGAAAGCAGCTCGATCCTCCTTTTCCTACAGAGCACCATAATTATGGAACGACCTCCCGCATACTTTAAAACCTTCCCCATGCCTCATATCCTTTAAGAGATCCCTCTCTACATATCTCAAAACAGAATGCACCTGTCATGGTTGATTATATATTTCCTACCTGTTCTATGTTAATTTTTTGTGCATATATTATGTATTATTATTGTTTTTGTATTTTATTGTACCCATTGTATCAATGCAATGTTTTGTGTACCCAGGACATACTTGAAAACGAGAGAAATCTCAATGTATCTTTCCTGGAAAAATATTTTATAAATAAAAACAAATAAATAATCAAATCAAATTTCTCTTCATTATATCCAAAATATCACAAATATCCAAGTATTAAGGATTTGAAAAAACTTTAGTGACTTACAAGATTTTAATACACAAGCTGAAACACTTAAAGGTTTTTGAAAAGAGTTCCAAAAACCTTTGATTAAGTGTTTCAGCTTGTGTATTAAAATCTTTTAAGTCACTGCAGTTTTTTCCAATCCTTAATACTTGGATTTTTGGGATATTTTGGACCCACCTGTCTAAATGGCTGCTTTCCACGTGAATGTAATTTTTGGTGTCTATTTTTTTGAAGAACGTCTTAGTTTTTATTTTCTGGTCTTTGATCTCTATTTCAGAATCTAAAAAGGGAATATTTTCTGTGCTAATTGCATTGGTAAAATTTAAACCTTGGTTATTATTGTTCATATCCTCTAGAAATAACTGAAGCAATTCACCATCTCCTATCCAAATAATGAAATATCATCAATATATCTCCTATAGAGTACCAGGTTCACACCCCAGGGACCTTCATGGTAAAGTCTTCTTCAGTAGTCCCATAAATAAGTTTGCATAACTGGGTGCAATGAAATTAGCACAGAAAATATTCCCTTCTTAGATATGGAAATTGAGATCAAAGGCCAGAAAATAAAACTAAGACATTCTTCAAAAATATAGATGCCAACCAGGGGCGAAACTACAGGGGGTGGAGATGCCACAACTGCGACTGGGCCCCCAAGGGTGGGGGCCCAGCTTAAAAAAAATAAAACATTTTCTTCTTAAAAAACAAACAAACATTGACCTGCCACTGCCTGCACTGATATAATGTGAGTGTGATGTGATGCTTCACTAGTGTCTTTGTCTCTGACTACAGGGGTTAGTGTTTCTGTTTTACCCATTGGTGTTTATGTGTGTATGTGTGTGTATGTATGTGACTGTATGTGTATTTATGCATGTATGTGTGGGTGTGTGTATTTTTGTGGAAACAGCAAATTACAGACCTTGTTACTACAGCATGGGGGGCGGGGGTAAACAGTGTCACTATACAGTACCACTATATACAGTATGGGGGGCTGGGCCATGTCACAGACTACTGTGGTCACTTTATAAAGTACTGGGGCGGGTAGGGTCAGGCCAGCCATCTTACCGGCAGACTGTGACTGTGTCACTAACTCACTATTCACAGTACCGGTGGGTTAAACAGTGTCACTATAAACGGTAATTGGGGGTCAGTCCATCTCACAGACTGTGGGCACAGGGTACCTCCTTTTGCAGACATAATCTGATTTTTGTGTTAAATGTTAAAAAATATTTTTAAAAAAATGATATATATCAAATTCCCCTTTTTTTGGGGGGGGGGGGGCTTCTTAGATTCTTGCACCTGGGCCTTGTGGTTTCTAGTTATGCCTCTGATGCCAACAATTACATTCATGTGGAAAGCTGCCATTTAGACAGGTGGGTCCAAAATATCCTAAAAAGTCAAGTATTAAGGATTAAAAAAAACTGTAGTGACTTACAAGATTTGAATTCACAAGCTGAAACACTTAAACAAAGGTTTTTGGAAAGAGGATATGATAAAGAGAAATTGTATTTGATTATACATCAAACCAGTCTAGAAGATAGGACAATTTCGCCATTGTCTATATACACAGTGATCGTTCATAGAGTCAGTATGCTTGAACTTTGACCACAATGAATATACATCAAACCAGTCTAGAAGATAGGACAAATCTGATGACACCTAAACTTAAACAACTGGAGAATAGAAGTGAGGATAAAATATTGGTGCTTTTTATAACACAATGCAATGAACATCATAACAACATACAATAAATTTTAAATAAACATTGGTACCTAATTAAAAGAGAGCACATTCTAGGGGATCATGTACATAAATACCCAGAAATTGTTTCCAAAAAACAAATAATCTTAAGAATATTTTAGCTCCCAGTGAACTCAAAAAGAATAATAGAAAGACTAAAGATCTGCTAGGTAATCCAGTAAGACCTTTCTTCCCCTGTTATAGCTGTGTTTCTTGTAAACACAGCTGAGATAATGGACTCTCCCCCTTGCTCTTATAGCTCTAGCTCGTGTAAAAAGACACCCTTACTGAGTTCCAGCAGTGCTGCAAATAACTCCAAATCAGCAACCGTAACAGTTCTATAGCATATTTTGAGAGCAAGAGGAATTCCTCTCACTCTTACCCCCTCTTCTGCGCTCAGTGTTGTGCTCGGTCCGGTCCTCGGGAAACAGTGAAGGCTGTGTCCTGAAGCTCCTTAAATAACAGGTGCCGCTGCTACCAAATCTGTCTCGCTCTCTCGCGTTCGTGCAGGCTTCCAGGTACAGTGCTCAGCCAATCCAGATCGATTCCTGGCTCACTATTGGCTGCTGGTTGTGATGCAGTGTGTTTAGTTGGATTCCCAGGGAATAAACCGTGCTACTCGCTCATTTGGTTGAAAACTGCAAATCACTGAAAATAGTAGCGGAGCATCGGTATAGTAAAAGCAAACGTCTTTATTAGTCCATACAAGCATAAAAACAAAGTGATGCAAAATAGAAGAACAGTGGTGCCATTGTCCACAATAGGAGTCAGCTCATACAGCTGTATGAACTGACTCCTATTGTGGACAATGGCACCACTGTTCTTCTATTTTGCATCACTTTGTTTTTATCCTTGTATGGACTAATAAAGATGTTTGCTTTTACTATACCGGTGCTCCGCTACTATTTTCAGTGTCTTGTAAACACAGCACCAAGAAAAAAGTCATTTCAACAACTATGGACTCACTGTGGACTCACTGTGTCCTTGTCAGAAACAATATTTAGGTCAAACACAAAGGATTCTGAAAGATAGAATCAGAGAGCATCTATGCAATATAATAAAATGGGTTTGAAGGGCACTTACACTCTAAGCATTTTAAAATCGCACATGGCCAGAACACCAAAGGGCTAAAATTTTGGGGTATTAAAAGGTCCCTAAAAATTGGAGGGGAGGTGATCATGAAAATAATCTCCTACCATGAAGCTAATCTAATTTTTAATTTCATCACTCTTCAACCTGATGGGTTAAATGCGGAAATTGATCTAAACCCCTTTATTCACTATATTCAATATGTCTAAACCAATTTTTACATATATTCTATATATTTTTACATATATTTGATTTGACATATACTTCAGATAAATAGGTGTGAAATGCTCATACTAGTACCTTTTTTATATATTTTTTTTATTTGATAATATACAATTTTTATATTATACACATTTGTTTTTCGATTTATTTAGTGGATTCACTGTTACTTTTCTTAAGTTCTTTTTATATGAAATTGATACATTTCTTTTTCTCTAAATGATATACTTTTTCTTTAAATGATACCGTTTTTCGAGATGACACTTAATAATTATTTAACCTATTTAGGTATTTTTTACAATATTATATATGTTATTAATTTGTTAGCGAAATATGTTTTCTATATTTGTTTTTTATATCAGTTTTTTTTCATTTTTTCATTTTGCTTATTTTTTTATTATTTCATCCTACTCTAGTCATTTTTAGCCATGTATGTACATTACGATATATATATTTATATATGCTTATTATTTTATATATGTTGATGTAAATATTCTCCAAATCCTTTTAAACAAGGTCTCTCACAAATCAATTTTAGTAGAGAAAGATATCGGATATTCAAAAAGTATGTAATTTCAAATAAGTTGGGCAAGATATGATAAGCAGACACCATTTTGATAAATGCCATAACAAGGCTGAAATGCGTATATGTAACTGCTGGTTTTATCTACATACAGTCCCTATTTGTTGGTACAGAGCGCTCTGTCTTTCCTGGGAAAACTGTTTGACTTTCTACCAAGTAACAGAGTCTTAGGCATTTGATTGTCGGAAGGAGGTCACGTGAGGTCTGACCAAAACACGGAAGTCCCTACCGCACACGGAGTGCAAACACCGAAGCGGCAGTATCTGGTTTTCCACCTAAGGACACTGGCCAGGTTGTAAGCAGTGCAACAATTCGCTCTGTCCCTTGGAGTTCCGTTGTACCGGGTGAGCGCTACAGGGGTAATCTATTCCCCCTCCTGCAAGTCTCCTCTTGGTTTACCATAATATGGATGTGGTAACTCAGCTTTTCTATCTTTTGCCCTGCATAACGGACAAGTGAGATCAAGTTCATAACACTGCCACATTAGTATGTTTAAGCTGGAAGTAACTGTGGACTTTTGGTTCTCTGTCTTTACAAGCTGATATGGAGAGTATTCGATATTACATGGATATCCATTTATTAGATATTATGTTTTAATTATTTTATATCACCGGTGGTTTATACTGATCTTTTAACTATTGCTTGTTTTTTTTTATTTATGCTTTATTAGTAAACTTATATTATACATTTATATTTTCTCCACGTTTCCTTACTGTTCATGTAGGTTGCTGTTTTTATGCGCACTTAACTTTTTTTACTTGAATCATCACAGTCACCTGACTTGAACCCCATAGAAAATCTCTGGTGGGATTTGAAGAAGGCAGTTGTAGCATGCAAACCCAAGAATATTACTGAACTAGAGGCTATTGCCCATGAGGAATGGGCTAAGATTCTTCAGGAACGCTGCCAGAAGTTGGTATCTGGCAATACATCTCGTTTGCAGCAGGTCATAACAGCAAAAGGGTGCTCTACTAAGTACTAAAGATTCTTTCCATGAAGGGGTTGAATAATTTTGAGACTGCAAAATTCATTCAAAGTTGAATTTTTGTTGAATTTGGGGAAACCACTTGAAGCATTCATGGTGTTGAGCTATTTCAATTGCTTTTGTTTGATTTGTTCATTTCAAACTGCTAAACGTTTGTACATTTTGAAAATAAACCTGATTTGCAATGGGGTTTGAATAATTTTGATTACAACTGTATAGATGCGCATTATTTTTATATTCTACATTGTATCAAGTTAATCAGGGCAATGCTACAAAATCTGTTTGCTGTAAAAAAAATTAATTAGCACAGCACTGTGATATAGCTGATAACTGTTTTCCTTTGTAAATCAGGTTAATTACTAAAAACTAAAAAGCAGCTTTCCTAATTGTCTCTCATTTTGCAAGATTCTTCTGATTAAGAAGCTCTGTACTGCTGCACCTCCTTGCACTATAAAAGTGCTTTTTTTTGGAGAGAGAAACTGACGCACTGCAGAGTGAAACATGGGGAAGGTATTGAGTCCTTAGATCAGGGGTGGAACTACTATTGGTGTAGCAGGTGTAATGGCACTAGGGGCCCAAGAGCTGGAAGGAGCCCATAACACCCAGTCTATACATAATCATGTGCAGAATGTGTACAATCCTAATGCAGGGGAGTCTTTTATTAGAGCAGGATGTAGGTTTATCTATACATCTTTTAAAATCATTATACAGAGCAGAATGTATATTATTACTTTTGCTTTCTACTAAGTTATCTTTTTTTCTTGCACCACTGCCTTCTGTTGAATAGGTCTGATAATGCCTTAGATGCTTGTCTTGGTTATTTTCAAGATATATACTAGTCCCAAGAATGCCAAAACCCTGCTCAGAAATGCGCAAACCCTGGCACCAGATTGTTCATTTCCATCCCCAGAGTAACCAAACTCTGCCCTGGATCATCCTGACTTGATTCCATCCCACAATTTTCTTCAGCTTGAGTAAAATGTGATTATAGCATTATTCCAGCGATTATTGTTTGCCTTGATTCCAACCTAGGCTTCTTCTGCTTATACCTGGTGCCAGTTTCTAAAATGATAATGTAGGTTAGTATGCTGCTGTGTGCATTTATCTAAATTCTTTAGCCTGAAGGGTGGCAAAGTAAGCCTGAAGGAACAAGTCATCTTTAATTAAAGGGACCTGAAACCCAAACATTTTCTTTCATGATTTAGCTAGAGAATACAATTTTAAACAACTCTAAAATGTACTTCTAATTTGCTTTGTTCTCTTGGTATCATTGGTTGAAGATGCAGCAATGTACTACTGGCATTAACATGAGGCATTTATGTGCAGCCACCAATCAGCAGCTCCTATGTATCCTTTTCCACAAAGGATACCAAGAGAACAAAACAAATAAGAGAATAAAAGTAAATGAGAAAGTTGTTTAAAATCAAATAGTCTATCTGAATCTCTTGTTGTGTTCTCTTACATATGAGTGGTTCCTTCTTGTAGAGAGAAAAGAATACAGGCAATTATTTTGGTTAGAAGGTTAAATAAGGTCTAGATTACAAGTGAGGTGCAAATGGTTTTGCGCTAGCACAATTGTGATTTTGCAATACATTTTTCTTCCGCTGATATTACAAGTTGGGAGTTGTGGTAAACTGTGTTCCGAAATTAAAAAGTTTCACAAAACACAGCAAAAATACCTTACAAAGTACACTTGCACCCATAAACTACACTATTAACCCTGAAACCCCCACTTTGCAAACACTAAATTATACTATTAAACCCCTAAACTGCCATCCCCTTAACCGCTATCCCCTCCACAACGCAAAGTAATAAACTATCATATAAACCCCCTAACCTAACACCCCCACTTAACCCAAATTTTAAATATCAAAAATTAACACAAAAATTCCTAAATACCTTAAAATTAAAAAAACTTACCTGTAAAATTAAATTAAAACCTAATCTTACCTAAAAAAAACCTACCTTTACTGAAAAATAAAAAATGACATTACAAAAAATTAAAATCCTAACATTTACAAAAAAAATCCCTACCATTACAAAAAAATAAAAAAACTACCATTACAAAAAATAACAAATGAAATTACCAAAAAAATAAGAAGAAATCCTATTCTTATACCCTTAAAAAACCCCAAAAAACACTTAATTACAAAGTTTTTTTTATATATACGATTTATCATTTTATATAACCATCTCAAAGTGTGTAATGCCTTGTTAAATAGTTCAGGTAGGCAGAAAAAGGGTTTCCGCTATATAATTCAAAAGTTCAAATTCAAATGGGTAAACAGATCATGAAATGTTTTTTGATTGGTTGTTGTACCTTCTATTTTATAACTGCTAAAACAGTTGCTAAAACATGGGGGTATTTCATGCAAGGGTTTAGAGTAATTAGAAACTTTTGCCTAAATTTAGAGTTTGGCGTTAGCTGTCAAAAGCATCGTTAAGGGGTCCTAATGCTGCTTTTCACCGCCCGCTGGTATTTAGAGTCAGGCAGGAAAGGGTCTACCGCTCACTTTCTTTCCGCGACTTGAGGCTACCGCAGATCCCCTTATGACAATTGTGTATCCTATCTTTTCTATGGGATTTGCCTAACGCTGGTATTACGAGTCTTGGAAGAAGTGAGCGGTAGAGCCTCTACCGACAAGACTCCTACCGTCAAAAAAAGTCAGTAGTTAAGAGCTTTATGAGCTAACACGGGAACATAAAGCTCTTAACTACTGTGCTATAAAGTACACTAACACCCATAAACTACCTATGAACCCCTAAACCGAGGCCCCCCACATCGCAAACCCTATAATAAATTTTTTAACCCCTAATCTGCCGCTCCGGACATCGCCGCCACCTACATTATACCTATGAACCCCTAATCTGCTGCCCCTAACATCGCCGACACCTACATTATATTTATTAACCCCTAATCTGCCCCCCCAATGTCGCCCCCACCTACCTACACTTATTAACCCCTAATCTGCCGACCGGACCTCGCGGCCACTATAATAAATGTATTAACCCCTAAACCGCCACACTCCTGCCTCGCAAACACTATAATAAATTGTATTAACCCCTAACCTACCTACAATTATTAACCCCTAATCTCCCGCCCGCAACGTTGCCGCTACTATAATAAAGTTATTAACCCCTAAACCTGTCTAACCCTAACCCTAACACCCCCCTAAATTAAATATAATTTAAATTAATCTAAATAAATTTACTATGATTAAATAAATTAATCCTATTTAAAACTAAATACTTACCTATAAAATAAACCCTAATAAAGCTACAATATAACTAATAGTTACATTGTAGCTATTTTAGGATTTATATTTATTTTACAGGCAACTTTGTAATTATTTTAACTAGGTACAATAGCTATTAAATAGTTAATAACTATTTAATAGCTACCTAGTTAAAATAATTACAAAATTACCTGTAAAATAAATCCTAACCTAAGTTAAAAATACACCTAACACTACATATATATAAATTAATTAAATAAATTACCTACAATTAGCTAAACTAAAATACAATTAAATAAACTAATCTATAATACAAAAAACAAACAAACGCTAAATTACAGAAAATAAAAAAAATTACAAGAAGTTTAAACTAATTACACCTAATCTAACCCCCCTAATAAAATAAAAAAGCCCCCCAAAATATTAAAATGCCCTACCCTATTCTAAAATACAAAGTAATCAGCTCTTTTACCAGCCCTTAAAAGGGCTTTTTGCGGGGCATTGCCCCAAATTAATCAGCTCTTTTACCTGTAAATAAAAATACAACCCCCCCAACATTAAAACCCACATACCCCTACTCTATTCCACCCAAACCCCCCTTAAATAAACCTAACACTAACCCCCTGAAGATCTCCCTACCTTGAGTCGTCTTCACCCAGCTGAGCCGAATTCTTCATCCAAGCGAAGCAAGAAGAGGTCCTCCATCCGGTAGAAGTCTTCATCCAAGTGGGGCAAGAAGAGGTCCTCCATCCGGTAAAAGTCTTCATCCAAGGGGGGTCTTCTATCTTCATCCATCCGGAGCGGAGTGGAACCATCTTCCATACAGCCGACACGGAGCCATCCTCTTCAACCGACAGACTAACGACGAATGACAGTTCCTTTAAGGGACGTCATCCAAGATGGCGTCCCTCGAATTCCGATTGACTGATAGGATTAAGGTAAGAAAAGAAAAACCTGATTGGCTAATTCAATCAGCCAATCAGAATGAAGTTCAATCAGATTGGCTGATCCAATCAGCCAATCGGATTGACCTTGCATTCTATTGGCTGTTCCGATTTATTATAGTGTTCGCGAGGCGGGAGTGTGGGGTTTTAGGGGTTAATACATTTATTATAGTGGCGGCGAGGTCCGGTCGGCAGATTAGGGGTTAATAAGTGTAGGTAGGTGGCGGCGACATTGGGGGGGGGCAGATTATCGGTTAATAAATATAATATAGGTGTCGGCGATGTTAGGGTCAGTAGATTAGGGGTTCATAGCTATAATGTAGGTTGCAGCGGTGTCCGGAGAGCGGCAGATTAGGGGTCAATAGTATAATGTAGGTGTCAGCGATAGCGGGGGCGGCAGATTAGGGGTTAATAAGTGTAAGGTTAGGGGTGTTTAGACTCGGGGTTCATGTTAGGGTGTTAGGTATAGACTTAAAGAGTGTTTCCCCATAGGAAACAATGGGGCTGCGTTAGGAGCTGAACGTTGCTTTTTTGCAGGTGTTAGGTTTTTTTTCAGCCAGCTCAGCCCCATTGTTTCCTATGGGGATATCGTGCACGAGCATGTTTTTCCAGCTTACCGCTACCGTAGGCAATGCTGGTATTGAGGGTTGAAGTAGAGCTAAATTATGCTCAACGCTCCCTTTTCTGAGGCTAATGCAGCCATTCAGACAACTCTAAATACCAGCGTTGTCTTAAGGGTGCGCTGGAAAAGAAAGCAGCGTTAGCACCACCACGGGTCTTTAACGACAAAACTCTAAATCTAGGCGATAGAAAGTGAGCAGGAATTTTGGTAATTGTAGAAGGGTGCATATACTTTTTAACTGATCTCTTCTCTGCAGCTTGAAAAAGGTGATACCATTTCTTGATGGGACACAGTGCTAGACCCTTCAACTTGCTTTTTTATTTTTAATAAAGAAGCAGATTTTAATACATATATTTTAACACCTCCAACATTTTTGATGATCTGATCATCCATCAGGGTACTTACCCCATGTTGAGTAGCGATCAGGGGTGGGGTAGTAATATTAGTTAGGGGGAGTGCTGTGCCACCATGTGCAAATGCACAGTTAGTATTTAGGAGAGACATTAACCATTAGTGAATAAGCTTTACAGAGGAACAGAATTCTTGTCCTAGAGTAAATTCTCTAGTCCCATTTTTTTTTTCCGCCCATTGGAAATATTTTGTTTGTGTACAAATCATGACTGTGATTTTAGTTGTACTTTTTACCATCATTTTATCGTTGCAGAACCTATTTAACAATATTTCTGTAAAATGAATGGTTTTCATTAATACTTTCTTCCTACTAACTGAAAAGAAATTAGTTTTAGCAATATAGCTGTATAATCCAATCCTGTTTAGTAAAAAAAAAGACAATGTTTCCATATAATTATCTTTTGTAGTTATGCTTTATTTTAAGAATTTTGCATCTAATGTAGAAAAAAAATATCTTTGATGTGTCTGCATCATTTTATTTGGCTCTCTCAAACGAAAGAAACTTGCTCTACATATGCAGTGTTGATTATAACCCACTCAGCTTTATGCCAACCCACACATGGCTGAGACTCTGTCTGATTATAAAGGAGCTGGCTTTATAGTTTTGAAATTTTTGTATCATACATAGGTAAATAAAATAAACGATTATAGCTAAATAGATAAATCTTATATTTACTAGCAGTAAAGAATACATGGGTGGTTCACAATTCTTAAAAAAAACCTTTATCAATATATATTATATAAATATGATAAATAATAAATATATATAATTTATTTTCAAAACAAAAAAAAATCTTTAATGGTGTTTTTCCTGTTGAAAATCATTAGGTAAGTTTTGTAAATATAGAATGCTGTATTTAATGCAAATATTAGCCTCGAGATAATACACAGAAACATTTTTATAGTCATATTAGTTGTTTAAATATTGAAAACAATAAGTGTAAAGTTTTAGGCCCATAATTATCAAGCTCTGTACGAAGCTTGAAGGGCCGTGTTTCTGGCGAGTCTTCAGACTCGCCAGAAACACAAGTTATGAAGCAGCGGAATAAAGACCGCTGCTCCATAACCCTGTCCGCCTGCTCTGAGCAGGCGGACAGGAATCTCCGGAAATCAACCCGATCGAATACGATCGGGTTGATTGACACCTCCCTGCTGGCGACCGATTGCCCGCTAGTCAGCAGGGGGCGGTGTTGCACCAGCAGCTCTTGTGAGCTGCTGGTGCAATGTTAAATGCGGAAAGCGTATTGCTCTCCGCATTTAGCGAGGTCTTGCGGACCTGATCTGCAGTGTCGGATCAGGTCTGCAAGACCTTTGATAAATTGGGGCCAAAGTTTCCATTAAGCGATGGGCAGTGCATGTTGTAACCTAAGTTTCCTTCTATGACTCAATTAGAGGCAGCTATGAATGGGTCACTAGAGTCTGTAACCAATGACTATCTGGAATATAACAGTGTTAAAGTCTAGAGTCTGAATTCCTCTTTTAACAGGAAATGGAAAGCCAACAATTTTCTGAATTAAATGACAGGAAACAGGGACAAAAGATATAATAAAAGTATAATGAGTTTTCTTACTACATACTGTATAATAATAATATATAATGTAAATATAAGTTTTCCAGACTCAAATGTTTAATGTCCCTTTAATTCTACCTGATAATTTTAATTATAAGTCCCAGTTCCATGTAGATGATCATGGTTCATACATGGGAAAAAGAGGGAAGGGAGAATATATACATATTAAATCTTTTAGGAACTCAAATGTGTATCTTGCATAGGGAAAATCCCAAAACACACCCAGTACCTTGAAACAATGACTAACAAATCAGAAAGCTGCATTACTATTTAAAGGAAAAATATTGCAAAATATTTGCACCACAGTTCCGCAGAAATAACACAGAGCGGTAAAGGCAAGTGAAGATAAGGCTATGGGGTCGATTTACCACTGTAGTGGATCATGTCCGCCGCACATCGATAAATTCCAACAGCATACGCTCGTATCCGATCAGGCTGATTACTGTTCACCGCCTCAGAGGTGGCAGACGAGTTAAGGAGCAGCGGTCTTAAGATTGCTGCTTCTTAAATCCTGTTTCCGGAGAGCCTGAAGGCTCGTGCGGAAACAGAGGCTTTGGGCCCAATACAGGGCTTGATAAATCGGCCCCATAGTGTTAAAAACATACAGAAAAATGAAGCAATGTGGTAACAAATTGCTTAAAATGACACAACAGGAAAACAAACACAACAGACATGACACTACACAAACTAATTCATAATCTGCACTACCTTGGACTACTCAGTAATTTTGGTTAATATTTACCAATAGACATATCCATCAGTGATATTGGTAGTGGGCTCTAATGTAATGTGTGTCCCTTTTGCAGCTGGGAAGTTCAAACTTCAATTAAAATTGGAACAATTCTAGTGTAGATCTCTTTATGGGCTAGGAACACCCTTAAGGGTTTAGGCATGGTAGGAATGGGAAATGTAGTTTATGAGTAACTGTCCATATAGGATGTGGTAAATGCAACACTTACCAGTTTATAAGTTGTTAACAAATAGATCCAGGCTTCTTTCTTGCTGCTGCTGGTTAAAGATTCTGTTTGTCTCTTCTTCCCTCCCCAGCTGGGTCGGCTGGATGGTGGTTTTTAGAGATTACAGTTTCCAAAGGGTTGCGGCAGTTATCACAGCTGAGGAAGGGTTATTTGAGCTGGCCTTAGTAAGACCTTTTATGGTAATTTTTCGTTGCTCCCTGATGAGCGATTGTTTTTATGGCTATCATAGCTAGGTCTCTTAAAGGGACCTTAAATACTTGACAATAAATCAACAAACTTTTAACAATTATAATGTAGAGTTTATTGAATTAAGCCAAACCGTATTGTTATATTTTAGCATATATTAGCCTACCTTCTAATAATTTTGTTTAAACTGCTGTATTTCCCCATTCCGTGGAGTATCCGTCCAGATGTTGGGAATGGGCTGGTCACTATACTGGATATTGCTAGAAAATAAAAGCACATACGTGCACTATCGCGTGTTTTAAAGATTCGCTGATCTGACATAGCTCAAATTCCTTTCACTATGAAGCTCGTTCTCGGCAAGTGAGAGAACACGCTTCATAGATGCGGTTGTGAAACCATGAATGCTTATTAGATTACTCGGGAGCGCGCATCACATAGAGAACGTGCGTTACAATATGGCACTGCACACTGGGTTATGTTGGTGGTGGTTTATTTCTGTATTTCTAAAGGATATAAATAAGCGCATTGAGGAGTAATTCAAATGACAACATCATCAATGTCTTTGGCATTACACTGTGTGCTGACAATAATGCTTATTTAGTCAATAGAAGAGTTGTTATGGGTCCCTTTTAAGGATTGGGCTACTATCACACACTCTAATAATGGCGAGGTCTTGGCCTTTTTCTTTTTTTGGAGGATAGGAGAGGCTGAATGATGGGTAGGTTGAATGGAGCTGTGATGTACTCTAGGAGGGGTGCTCCTTACCCAGGCCATAACTCTCTAAAAGCCCTAAAGTTTTTGGGGCATATGTATCAAGCTCCGTATGGAGCTTGATGCCCTGTGTTTCTGGCGAGCCTGCAGACTCGCCAGAAACAGCAGTTATGAAACAGAGGTCACAAAGACTGCTGCTCCATAACCTGTCCGCCTTCTCTGAGCAGGCGGACACACATCGCTGGAAATCAACCCGATCGAGTACGATCGGGTTGATTGACACCCCCTGCTGGCGGCCTATTGGCTGCGAGTCTGCAGGGGGCGGCGTTGCACCAGCAGCTCTTGTGAGCTGCTGGTGCAATGCTGAATACGGCGAGCGTATTGCTCGCCATATTCAGCGAGGTCTGGCGGACCTGATCCACAGTGTCGGATCAGGTCCACCAGACCATGATAACTAGAGGCCATTGTCTTGAGTGGAACAAGGGGTATGAGATACTGATTGTGTTACTTGAGGTATGAGGAACCAAATTGCCATCATCCATGTGTTACATTAATATGTAGTTAATATAAGTCAATAAACACAACCAATATCTGGTCTATTCCTCCAACTTTTCTCTCCTTATTTTAATTTGATATGGGCAGGGTATTTTAAGATGTATAATAATTCACTGATTAAAAGAGAGTTACAAATGCGATGAGAGGTAGGTACACATCTTTTCTAATTTCTCAATTTTTGTTGCAGTAAGTTTTTTCTACAACATATCAATAGTTATTGAATTTAGACCAATTTGAGAAGATAGATAAGAGATAAACAAGTATGGGATACTGGGCAAAACATTTGTTTTCAGGATTTAAACATTCAAACATGCATGATAACGGTTTCTATCTTTATATTAGGACAAATAGCACAAATTTTGAACTTTGTTGCCTAGGGATTGATTTACTATTCTTTTTAAAAAAGAACCTGCATGGTTATAAAAGACATGTAGTTTTGTTGTTTTTGCAGAATTATATGTTTGCTTCAGATTCCCAGGTATCATCAAATAAAAAAAACATTGTTTATTCTAGGAAATTGAATTTTCACCTAGCAACAGTTGGTTGGAGATACTGACAGTAGGCAATACAAAAGCTTAATAAAAAAAAGCGATATTCCATTTAAGAGAAATGTACAGAGATTGGAAGACCATATATACAAACCCTTTCTTAAAGGGACATTATAGCATTTATTATGCAGAGCTCAAGTATCTGTTTTTAGGTAATTTGCAATATAAATCTTCATGCATTTTTTTATTGCTAAGCTTATGCATACTTCTTGGGCTAGATATGTAGACACTTGGAAGGGATGCTAAGGAAACCCATCTTTCCAAGCCTATCGTTAGTAGGCACTCACCTGTGCCCTGTATCCCTCAGACACATCACACATGTACACTCACCTGTGCCCTGTATCCCTCAGAGTAGCAAAGAAAGATGGAGGAGTTGCTCTGTATGTAAATGAAAATATAAAGGTTACTGAAATTGTAGGAACAAATGATGAGGTGGAAAGTATTTGGGTGACTTTGGAAATTGGAGATAGAAATGTGTTTAGAATAGAGGTTGTATATAGGCCTCCATTGCAGGATGAAAAACTGGACAATCTGTTATTAGAAGAAATAACCAAAATGACCATGAAGGGTAAGGTTATAGTACTGGGGGACTTTAATTTGCCAGATATAGACTGGAAGATTCCTTCTGCTAGATCAGCTAGAAGCAGGCATATTCTTGAATCTCTGCTAGGGGAATCACTTGAGCAATTAGTTAAGGAACCAACTTGTAAGGAAGCTATATTAGATCTAATACTTACAAACAGTGATACAGTTTCAGATGTGTCTGTAGGTGAGAACTTAGGATCCATTGATCATCAATCTGTTTAGTTTAGTATTCATGTGCAGGAACTGCCCACCCAGACAGATAGAAAAAAATAGATAATAACTTTATTACCTATTCCCCAGTTTTGCTTAGAAAACACAGTTATATTAATATACTTTTTACCTCTGTGATTACCTTGTTTCTAAGTATCTTCTGACGGCCCCCTGATCACATGACTTAAAATGTATTATCTATTGACTTGCATTTAAGCCAATTAGTGCTGTGTTGTTAGAATCCACGGGCGTCAGCACAATGTTATCTATATGGCTCACATGAACTAGCTTCCCCTGTTGTGAAAAGCAAATACAAAAGCATGTGATCATGGGGTTGTCTTTAGGGACTTAGAAACAGACACACATTTAGAGGTTTAAAGGTTATAAAGTATGTTAATATAACCATGTTGGTTGTGTAAAGCTGGGGAATGGGTAGTAAAGGTGCTGTCTATCGTTTTAAACAATAACAATTTTTGTGTTGACTGTCCCTTTAAGCGTGAAGTTCCTCTGATGTTGTGTGGTCACATGTGTGAATCATCCAATGGCCTACACGCATTTCACCCCCGAAGACTTTACGGCTGGGGTTTCTTCAGGGCTTTTGGATAGCATTATTCAGTCAGATTTTATAAGGATATAAGTATCGCTCATCATAGGTAAAAGAATATACATTATAAAAGTATCTAGTTAACATAACATCTAGTTAACATACAACAATTATGTAGGGATCTACACAGATTCATAAGATCGGATGAGAGCAATAAATATTTACATTTTTACATTATTGTATCGAAAAAGTACTTGAAGAGAATCAAGGTACTCGTTTCTCAAACTTAATAGTTCACAAAGACTTCATATTAAGATTATGTACATGCTACATAGTGGCAAAAGATCTTTTTAGACTTATATAACAATGTTATGATTGAACAGACATTTAGACTCAAACAGCTTTTAAGTAAATTGCTGCAGATTGCTATTATTATTATTGGCTATTTGTAGAGCGCCAACAGATTCCGCAGCGCTGCTATTAACATATCTAGAGTGTACAAAGCAAATATAAACATTATAAAACATTTTTTTTTGTATTATCCCAGAAAGCAAAGGTTCACCTCATCAAAGTAATGTCAACAGGCCAATTTCTGCATTTACACAGGTACTATTCTTCCAAAAAGACATTTGCAAAGCAAGCTAACAATATGGAAGAATGTTTTTTTATCAAGAGGGTATTCTAAGAGATCAGTTGCTAGAGCAAAAAAGAGGGAAATGGATGTTAAACGTGATGATTTCCTTTATCCAACTAAAAGGTCTACTAAATCTCCCATAAGATTGGTTACACATTTTAACTAAAAAATAATTGGAATATACTAATTAGTTATGAGAATATAGCTAAAAATGTGGGTAACTTTCCATATATGACAGCTAAGAAAGCTTGCAACTTACGTGACAGACTGGTTCACAGTCAATCAAGCCTTTAGAACTATTACTTACCATACTGCCTGGTGAGTTCCTCTTTTTTTCTTTGAGGAAATCCTGAAACAAAGAATATAACCTATTGAAGATTTTACCATATGGACCTGTCTTCCTTCTATTTAAAGGGACAGTTTACTAAAAAATGTTCTCCCCTTTAATTTGTTCCCAATGATCCCCTTTACCTGCTGGAGTGTATTACATTGTTTACAAGTATTTCCATTACCCTTATATTGGCATTTGAAATAGTTTATTTAGCCTGTGGTATCCCCACCCATCCTGAAAGTTTTTGGCCTCAAGAAGAAATTACACTCCCAGTGGGGTATAGAAGAGATAAGGTAATAAAATGTTAATGTTTCAGTGTTCTCTCCAAGTATTGGTGATTGGTTTATGGACAGATATAAGATAAAGAAGCAGGTATATGTACACAATGTGATAAATTAATGAGATCTGATTAACACATTTTATTAGGTTGTGGCTTCAAAACACAAAATCAGTTCATTCATATACACAAATAAGCCTTAAAAAAAGCAAATCTCATACATTTTATACTCTGCAGCTGGAAAAAAAAAGTAATTGGAAACACATTAAGGGAAAAACAATTTTATAGTATACTGTCCCTTTAAGTATTTCATATTTTGGTGAAATATTGTGATTCACTTTTTATTTTAGTTTTATCTGCACTTTATTTGAACACTATATTTTTCCATTGTATTTTATTGGATCACTACCTTAAATCTATATACTTTTTTATCACAGTCATTTTGTTTCTAAGAATCCAAAAAATTGGTTGACCAATTTTAAGCCCATAAGTAATTATCTCTTTGGGGACTGTGTTACATGTAAATTTATGACTAGAACAAAAACTTTCTCAATTCGCGAGGGTGAAGCATTTAAAATCAAATACTTTTAAAATTGTAACACCATAGGTTTGGTCTATCTACACTATCCAAGGATAGAATAAAAGAGCATAGGGTTGACATTACATCAAAAGATGAGTCTAGCAATGTAAACTAGACACATTCTGCTATTTCATCAAGCAAACCCAGAATTCCTCCATTTTGATGTAATCGATAAAGAGAGGAGTTAGACTTTGCTTGCTTTTTCTGGGATAATACAAAAACATTTTTTATAATGATTAGATTTTTGCCTTGTACACTCTAGATATATTAATAGCAATTTGCAGCAATTTAGCTTCTGCTTGAGTCTAAATGTTTGTCTGAGCATAAAATTGTTTCTCTTGTAAGGTGTATCCAGTCCACGGGTTCATCCATTACTTGTGGGATATTCTCCTTCCCAACAGGAAGTTGCAAGAGCACACCCACAGCAGAGCTGTCTATATAGCTCCTCCCCTAACTGCCACCCCCAGTCATTCTCTTGCAACTCTCGACAAGAAAGGAAGTATCAAGAGATATGTGGTGACTTAGTGTAGTTTTACCTTCAATCAAGAGTTTGTTATTTTCAAACGGTACCGGCGTTGTACTGTTTTTCTCTCAGGCAGAAATTAGAAGAAGAATTCTGCCTGGAGGTTTGATGATCTTAGCGGTTTGTAACTAAGGTCCATTGCTGTTCTCACACATAACTGAAGAGTATGGGACAACTTCAGTTGGGGGAACGTTCTGCAGATTACCTGCTTTGAGGTATGTTCAGTATTTTTATTTTTAGAGAGATGAAATGAGTTCTAGAAAATGCTGACAGAGCCTTGTGTATTTGAGGTAAGCTTGATGCAGTGATTTAACAGCAACTGGGATCATGCTTACAAACAGGGTAATATTCATGTTAATACTCAAACGTTTACATGTCTTCATAAATAGGACGTTTTTTTCTCTGAGGGAGATAACTTTATTTGGGGCCTAGTTTCCACATGGCTAATCAGATACTCCTAGGAGTACTTTCTTAAGGCCCCTCTGGCATCCAGTACATGGTGGGAGGGGCCTATTTTAGCGCTCTAAATGCGCAGTTTTAATTCAGACTGAGATATCCAGCTTCCCTAAAGGAATCCTCTGGCACCTGAGGACCATTACAAGGGGTTTATTTCTGCACAAAATCGTATTTGAGGGCAGGTAGAAGCCTAAGCAGAGCTGTGGCAGCAGAGCTGTCTTTTAACGTTTTTTAACGTTTTTTAATCCGGTTTGGGGCCTAAGGGGTTAATCATCCATTTGCAAGTGGGTGCAATGTTGCTTTAGTCCCTTACACACACTGTAAAAATTTCAAAGACTTTGCTATATTTTTTCACTGTTTTGCAGTTTAAGTGTTAGTTTTTTTCTCTTAAAGGCACAGTAACGTTTTTGTTTAATTGCTGTTTCACCTTTATTAAAGTGTTTTCCAAGCTTGCTTGTCTCATTACTAGTCTGTTAAACATGTCTAACATAGAGGAAACTCCTTGTTCAATATGTTCAGAAGCCATGGTGGAACCCCCTCTTAGAATGTGTACCAAATGTACTGAAATTTCTATAAACCATAAAGACCATATTATGGCGCTTAAAGATTTATCTCCAGGGGTTTCTCTGACTGATAAAATGGAGATTATGCCATCTAGCTCTCCCCATGTGTCAGAACATATAACTCCCGCTCAAGTGACGCCAAGTACATCTAGCGCGTCTAATTCTTTTACCTTACAGGACATGGCGGCAGTTATGAATGCTACCCTCTCAGAGGTATTTTCCAAACTGCCAGGGTTACAAGGAAAGCGAGACAGCTCTGGGACTAGAACTAATACAGAGCTTTCTGACGCTTTAATGCCTGTGTCCGATATACCCTCACAATACTCAGAAGCCGAGGCAGGTGAACTTCTATCGGTGGGTGACATTTCAGACTCAGGGAAGGCGTTACTTCAGTCTGATTCTGAAATGACAGCGTTTAAATTTAAGCTTGAACACCTCCGCTTATTGCTTAGGGAGGTTTTAGTGACTCTGGATGACTGTGACCCCATTGCGGTTCCAGAGAAATTGTGTAAAATGGACAAATACTGCCTGTTTACACTGATGTTTTTCCAGTCCCTAAGAGGTTTTCGGAAATTATTACTAAGGAATGGGATAGACCAGGTGTGCCGTTCTCTCCCCCTCCTGCTTTCAAAAAGATGTTTCCCATAGATGCCGCCATACGGGACTCGTGGCAGACGGTCCCTAAGGTGGAGGGAGCAGTCGCTACCCGAGCTAAGCGTACAACTATCCCCGTCGAGGACAGTTGTGCTTTCCTAGATCCTAGGGATAAAAAATTGGAGGGTCTCCTTTAGAAATTTTTTATACATCAAGGTTTTATTCTCCAGCCTCTTGCATGCATAGCCCCAGTTACTGCTGCAGCGGCTTTTTGGTTCGAGTCTCTTGAGGAGGCTCTGCAGGTGGAGACCCCGTTAGACGATATTCTAGACAGGATTAAAGCTCTTAAGTTAGCTAATTCCTTTATTTCTGACTCCATTTTTCAGTTAACCAAGCTAACGGCTAAGAATTCAGGTTTTGCCATTTTGGCGCGTAGGGTGCTATGGCTTAAGTCCTGGTCAGCAGACTTTACTTCAAAGTCTAAGCTTCTTAACATCCCCTTCAAGGGACAGACCCTATTCGGGCCTGGTTTGAAGGAGATCATTTCTGATATTACTGGAGGAAAAGGTCACGCCCTTCCTCAGGATAGGTCCAATAAGTTAAGGACCAAACAGAATAATTTTCGTTCCTTTTGAAACTTCAAGAGTGGCGCAGCTTCAGTTTCCTCTAATGCAAAGCAAGAGGGAAATTCCGCCCAGGAGACCTAACCAGACTTGGAACAAGGGGAAGCAGGCCAAAAAACCTGCGGCTGCCTCTAAGATAGCATGAAGGAGTAGCCCCCGATCCGGGACCGGATCTAGTAGGGGGCAGACTTTCTCTCTTCACCCAGGCTTGGGCAACAGATGTCCAGGATCCCTGGGCGTTAGAGATTGTTTCCCAGGGATATCTTCTGGAATTCAAAGGTTCATCTCCAAAGGGGAGATTTCATCTCTCACAACTATCTGTCAACCAGATAAAAAGAGAGGCATTCTTACGTTGCGTTCGAGACCTACTGGTTATGGGAGTGATTCACCCAGTTCCAAGAGAGGAACAGGGGCTGGGTTTCTATTCAAACCTGTTTATAGTTCTCAAAAAAGAGGGAACTTTCAGACACATTTTGGATCTCAAGATCCTAAACAAATTTCTCAGGGTCCCATCCTTCAAGATGGAGACAATCCGAACCATCCTCCCTATGATCCAGGAGGGTCAATATATGACTCTCAACTATGGGGCAAACCAGAACTGGATGTGATGGCGTCTCGTCAGAACGCCAAGCTTCCTTGTTACGGGTCCAGGTCAAGGGATCCCCAGGCAGTGCTGATAGATGCTCTAGCAGTGCCCTGGTCCTTCAGGCTGGCTTATGTGTTTCCACCGTTTCCTCTCCTCCCTCGTCTGATTGCCAAGATCAAGCAGGAGAGAGCTTCGGTGATTTTGATAGCACCTGCGTGGCTACACAGGACTTGGTATGCAGATCTGGTGGACATGTCATCCTTCCCACCATGGACTCTGCCGCTGAGGCAGGACCTTCTACTCCAAGGTCCATTCAAACATCCAAATGTAATTTCTCTGCGTCTGACTGCTTGGAGATTGAATGCTTGATTTTATCTAAACGTGGTTTCTCCGAGTCGGTCATTGATACCTTGATTCAGGCTCGAAAGCCTGTCACCAGGAAAATCTATCATAAGATATGGTGTAAATATCTTCATTGGTGTGAATCCAAGGGTTACTCGTGGAGTAAGGTCAGGATTCCTAGGATACTATCTTTTCTCCAAGAAGGATTGGAAAATGGATTATCGGCTAGTTCCTTAAAGGGACAGATTTCTGCTCTGTCTATTCTTTTGCACAAGCGCCTGGCTGATGTTCCAGACGTTCAGGCGTTTTGTCAGGCTTTGGTTAGAATCAGGCCTGTGTTTAAACCTGTTGCTCTGCCATGGAGTTTAAATTTAGTTCTTAAAGTTCTTCAAGGGGTTCCGTTTGAACCATTGCATTCCATAGATATCAAGCTTTTATCTTGGAAAGTTCTGTTTTTAGTAGCTACCTCTTCGGCTCGAAGAGTTTCAGAGTTATCTGCCTTGCAGTGTGATTCCCCTTATCTGATCTTCCATGCAGATAAGGTAGTTTTGCGTACCAAACCTGGTTTTCTGCCTAAGGTAGTATCTAATAGGAATGTCAATCAGGAAATTGTTGTTCTGTCACTGTGTCCTAATCCTTCTTCAAAGAAGGAACGTCTGTTACACATTCTTGACGTGGTTCGTGCTTTAAAGTTTTATTTGCTACTAAGGATTTTCGTCAAACATCTGCATTGTTTGTTGTCTACTCTGGAAAGAGGAGAGGCCAAAAGGATTCGGCAACTTCTCTTTCTTTTTGGCTAAGAAGCATAATTCGTTTAGCCTATGAGACTGCTGGCCAGCAGCCTCCTGAAAGAATTACAGCTCATTCTACTAGAGCGGTAGCTTCCACATGGGCTTTTAAACATGAGGCCTCTGTTGAACAGATTTGTAAGGCGGCAACTTGGTCTTCGCTTCATACTTTTTCTAAATTCTACAAATTTGATACTTTTGCTTCCTCTGAGGCTATTTTTGGGAGAAAGGTCTTATAGGCAGTGGTGCCTTCTGTTTAAGTACCTGCCTTGTCCCTCCCTTCATCCGTGTTCCAAAGCTTTGGTATTGGTATCCCACAAGTAATGGATGAACCCGTGGACTGGATACACCTTACAAGAGAAAACAAAATTTATGCTTACCTGATAAATTTCTTTCTCTTGTGGTGTATCCAGTGCACGGCCCGCCCTGTCACTTTAAGGCAGGTGTTTTTATTTTTAAACTACAGTCGCCACTGCACCCTATAGTTTCTCCTTTTTCTTGCTTGTCTTCGGTCGAATGACTGGGGGTGACAGTTAGGGGAGGAGCTATATAGACAGCTCTGCTGTGGGTGTCCTCTTGCAACTTCCTGTTGGGAAGGAGAATATCCCACAAGTAATGGATGAACCCGGGGACTGGATACACCACAAGAGAAATAAATGTATCAGGTAAGCATAAATTTTGTTTTTATAAGTCTAATAAGATCTTTTGCTACTATGTAACATGTACATAATCTTAATATGAAGTCTTCTTGGTCTATTATGTTTGAGAAACTAGTATTTTCATTTTCTTCAAACACTTATTGATACGGCAATGAATAATGTAAATATATATTGCTCTAATCTGATCTGTGTAGATCGCAACATCATTTTTGTATGTTAACTAGGTGTTATATTAACTGGATACTTTTATAACGTATATTCTTTCTCCTGTTATGGGTGTATAAAATCTGGCTGAATAGTGCTATCCAATAGCCCTGATGCAGCCCTAGCCATACAGTCAGAGGGGGTGAAACGCACGCAGGCCATTGGATGATTCACACATGGGACCACACAAAGTGAGAGTAGCTTCATGCTGAACTGCACCTGTAAGCAGCGCTTGTGGATTTAAAGGGACACTGAACCCAAAATGTTTCTTTTGTGATTCAGATAGAGCATGAAATTTTAAGCAACTTTCTAATTTACTCCTATTATCAAATTGTCTTCATTCTCTTGTTATGTTTATTTGAAAAGTAGGAATGTAAGTTTTGATTCCTTGTAGGCATATTGTCTAGATTCCTCACAAGTTGAAAGCAATGCGAACGCGAGCTTGTGTTCGCATTGCTTCCATAGTCTTGCGCAGAGCAGGGGGTAAGTAGCGCAGCGATGGGCAGCAATTTGTAAATATATATGTATATGACTATAATATATACATATATTTATATATGGTATATAAATAATTGGGAAAAGGAAAAAAAAAAAAGTGGAGTGTGATTCTAGTGGCGCAACACTCGTTGAATAAGTAATAGATACACTTATGTGATACAATAACAGATATACCAGTTATTGGTGTAAATGGGTACCTCAATAGAAGGGTAAAAGTACAAAGGTTACCGTAAATACGATTTAAGCTAAGTAAAAGAAAAGTTAGAAAAGTGAATAGATTATACACTGAAAACAAATGGATGTCAATGGCTACGTGTACAAACAGTCATACATTGTAGCGTACAAGTATTAATACAATATTATACATATTTACAAGTAGTTCAGCAGTAGGTATGAATACCCTAGTATACAGTATACAGAGAAAATATATGCAGAATAAAATATTTGCAATGAAATAAAACTATAACTATAATTCAGATATTAATATCTCACACGAATACTACATAATACAGATATTAATATCTCACACGAATACTATATAATACAGATATTAATATCTCACACGAATACTATATAATTCAGATATTAATATCTCACACAAATACTATATAATACAGATATTATCAAAACAAATGAAATATTGATTTCTATCAAAAAAAGACAGCAAATACAGCCACTTCACTATGTGTTTCTCCTGTACGATTGAAAAACCAATTGTGAATAAATGAACATGTAGAAAGATGGACAACTTTAAACAACAAGTCCCTTTGGGAGTCTACTTACACTCCTTTACCTCAATCCTATGAGGTAAGTGCCGCGCAGTGCAAGGGGAGTCCCTTGGGATCACAGCTGCAGATTGTGCCAAGATGTCTTCCGGAAAAGCTTCCATTCTTCAAGAATCGTTCCCAGGCATATATGGCATATAGAAAAGAGAGCAAACAATAGTGTAACTCCATATAACATTGACACACGATTTATTGTAATAAAAGATATATGCTTACATTAAAAACCCTCAATAACATAGGAGGTAATTAATAACTATTAATACCATACATTGCATAAAAGGTACAAAATGTCCTGGATTCGAAGAGTGCACTATGTGCAAACGTGTAATAAAGGTCCTGACGCATTTCGAAGGGAGCACACAGTTTTAAACCCATTCTTGTTTCAAACTGCCAGTACCCAATATGGCGCACAATAAGGCAGAGGGGGGGGGGGTTAAAGAGCTGTTTGGGGGGGGATCAGGGAGGTTGGGGACTAAGGGGGGGTCCTACACAGCAGAATCATTTTTAAATTTTTTTTAAACCTAAACCCCTCAAAAACACTTTTATTTTAGTACTGGCAGACTTTCTGCCAGTACTTAAGATGGCGGGGACAATTGAGGGGTGGGGGAGGGAAGGGAGCTGTTTGGGAGGGATAAGGGGGTGGGATGTGTCAGGTGGGAGGCTGATCTCTACACTAAAGCTAAAATTAACCCTGCAAGCTCCCTACAAGCTACCTAATTAACCCCTTCACTGCTAGACATAATATACGTGTGATGCGCAGTGGCATTTAGCGACCTTCTAACTACCAAAAAGCAACGCCAAAGCCATATATGTCTGATATTTCTGAACAAAGGGGATCCCAGAGAAGCATTTCCAACAATTTGTGCCATAATTGCACAAGCTGTTTGTAAATAATTTCAGTGAGAAATCTAAAGTTTGTGACAAATTTGTGAAAAAGTAAACAATTTTTTTTATTTTATCGCATTTGGTGGTGAAATGGTGGCATGAAATATACCAAAATGGGCCTAGATCAATACTTGGGGTTGTCTACTACACTACACTAAAGCTAAAATTAACCCTACAAGCTCCCTAATTAACCCCTTCACTGCTGCGCATAATACACGTGTGGTTGCGCAGTGGCATTTAGCGGCCTTCTAATTACCAAAAAGCAACATCAAAGCCATATATGTCTGCTATTTATGAACAAAGGGGATCCCAGAGAAGCATTTAAAACCATTTGTGCCATAATTGCACAAGCTGTTTGTAAATAATTTCAGTGAGAAATCTAAAGTTTGTGAAAAAATTGGTGAAAAAGTGAACAATTTTTTTTATTTGATCGCATTTGGTGGTGAAATGGTGGCATGAAATATACCAAAATGGGCCTAGATCAATACTTTGGGATGTCTTCTAAAAAAAATATATATACATGTCAAGGGATATTCAGAGATTCCTGAAAGATATCAGGGTTCTAATGTAACTAGCGCTAATTTTGGAAAAAAAGTGGTTTGGAAATAGCAAAGTGCTACTTGTATTTATTGCCCTATAACTTGCAAAAAAAGCAAAGAACATGTAAACATTGTGTATTTCTAAACTCAGGATAAAATTTAGAAACTATTTAGCATGGGTGTTTTTTGGTGGTTGTAGATGTGTAACAGATTTTGGGGGTCAAAGTTTGAAAAAATTGTTTTTTAACATTTTTTTCCTCATATTTTATAATTTTTTTTATAGTAAATTATAAGATATGATGAAAATAATGGTATCTTTAGAAATTCCATTTAATGGCGAGAAAAACTGTATAATATGTGTGGGTACAGTAAATGAGTAAGAGGAAAATTACAGCTAAACACAAACACTGTAGAGTAAATGTAAAAATAGTCTTGATCCCAAACGGTCAACAAATGGAAAAGTGCTCTGGTCACTAACGGGTTAAAGTTGTCCATCTTTCTACATGTTCATTTATTCACAATTGGTTTTTCAATCGTACAGGAGAAACACATACTAAAGTGGCTGTATTTGCTGTCTTTTTTTGATAGAAACCAATATTTCATTTGTTTTGATAATATCTGTATTATATAGTATTCGTGTGAGATATTAATATCTGAATTATAGTTATAGTTTTATTTCATTGCAAATGTTTTATTCTGCATATATTTTCTCTGTACACTGTATACTAGGGTATTCATACCTACAGCTGAACTACTTGTATATATGTATAATATTGTATTAATACTTGTACGCTACAATGTATGACTGTTTGTACACGTAGCCATTGACATCCATCTGTTTTAAGTGTATAATCTATTCACTTTTCTAACTTTTCTTTTACTTAGCTTAAATCGTATTTACGGTAACCTTTATACTTTTACCCTAAAATTGAGGTACCCATTTACACCAATAACGGGTATATCTGTTATTGTATCACATAAGTGTATCTATTACTTATTCAATGAGTGTTGCGCCACTAGAATCACACTCCCCTTTAGTTTCCCTTTTCACAATTATTTATTTACCATAATCTATCAGGTGATTAGTTTATAGGGATACTTCTCACATTTGATAGGATTTCTAGGGCAGCATTTTCCCTCATCACCCGTCAGCTTATCTAGGTATTTCCAGCGCCATTCCTATACACATCTTTCACACTATATATTTATATATATGTGTTAATATGTGTATATACACATATTAACGCATAAATATATATGTAATCATATACACACCACTCCCACCAACTTTAAAGCCCCAAAACTGCCTATTGCAGTTGTTTGTTTATAAAAAATAAAATAAAAAAAAAAATAAAAAACTATAATGCCCTATATTTTGAGGGCATTTGGGGCAGTTTTTAGAAAATAAAACAGAGATCTAATTTTTTGAGCGCTAATTGCTACCGGGCTCGCAATAATTTAACGCTCCACTTCTAGCCCACATACTTTTAGTCTTGTCCTGTTTTTTCCTTTTCTAGGTCTAATAATATATGCTATAAATAGAAGATACATGAAAAACAACACTACTGTAACAATTACAATTCCAAGTTAATTTGATTTTTTGGGGAGATGGGAAAGAAATTGTTTTTGTTCCTTTAGAAGTTGACAATAAGTCTTTGAGTTCAGGAAAATGTTCAAGCTCTAATATGTAATTTTCTTCACAATTAATTGTAACAGCTTGACAAGTGACTTGCCAGTGCCACATAGTTTTATTTTACATCTATCAAATATCCCCAGCCTGAAAATCTGGTCAGAGTGAGCATTTAATTATGTTTATGTGGTTTGTATAGCACATTTAATACAAAGTATGTAAATTGAGCTGCCAGTCAACAGGGATAGAAAAAAAAAAGATGTTGGGGTTATTGCAAACATCCATCTAAGAATTAATATTCAATGTCAGGCAGCAGCTTTAAATACAAATAATATGTGTATACAGGTAGCCCTCAGTTTACGCCGGGGTTAGATTCCAGAAGGAATGGTTGTAAATCGAAGCCGTTGTAAATTAAAACCCAGTTTATAATGTAAGTCAATGGGAAGCGAGGGAGTTAGGTTCCAGGCCTCTCTCAAAATTGTTATAATTAACACCTAATACATTATTTTTAAAGCTTTGAAATGAAGACTTTAAATGCTAAACAGCATTATAAACCTAATAAAATAATCACACAACACAGAATATATAATTAAACTAAGTTAAATGAACAAAAACATTTACTAAACAGCATTATAAACCTAATAAAATAATTACACAACACAGACTTCACTTGGATTTTTCTGCAAACAGTTCGTTCTTTGCATTCCAATCTGGACTGATTTATAGACATGAATATCTTGTTTCTTTGAAATCTGCTCGATAGCTCAGGTCTGGTTAAACTGATTAATTTCAGCTTGCTTGGCTGTGCTGCAACACAAGCGGACAGCTCCACCCACTGGCTATTTTAATAAATGCACTGCTTCTCAATGCTTTTCAATAGCAGTCACATGACTGTAAAAAAAGGTTGTTATTCTGAAACGGTGTAAATTGAACCGTTGTAAAACGAGGGCCACCTGTATATATATATATATATATATATATATATATATATATATATATATATATATATATATATATATACACTTCCATGGCCAAAAGTATTGGCACCCCTGCATTTCTGTCAGATAATGCACCACTTTGCCCAGAAAATTGTTGCAATTACAATTGTTTAGGCATTCTCATGTTTATTTCTTTTGTTTTTATTGATATGACACAAAAAAGTGGAGAAAAAAAAAGCCAAATCTGACACATTCCACGCAAAACTCCAAAAATGGATTGGACAAAATTATTGGCACCTTCTCAAAATTGTAAGAAATAATTGCATTCCAAGTTTGTGATGCTCCTGTAATTTGTAATTAAACTCACCTGTATCAATTAAAAGGTGCTGAAGTCACACCGGCAACCTGTTAAAATGGTGAAAATCTGACCTTTCTGTTGTGTGTCTCTGTGTGCCTTACTGATAATGAAGAAGAGAAAGAGCAGCAAATAATTGTCTGAGGACTTGAGAACAAAAATTGTAGAAAAGCATGGACAATCTCAAGGTTACAAATCCATCTCCAGAGATCTTAATGTTCCTGTGTCCACTCTGCGCAACTTTGTCAAGAAGTTTACAGCCCATGGCACTGTAGCTAATCTCCCTAGAGGTGGACAAAAGAGAAAAATTGATCAAAGATTGCAATAAATTAATGTTTGAATGGTGAATAAGGAACCTTGATCAACTTCCAGACAAATTCAAGCTGACCTTCAGGCACAGGGTACAAATGTGTCAGCTTGCACTATACATCGCCATCTGAATGAAAAGGGACGCTATGGTAGGAGACCCAGGAGGACCCGACTACTTAAATAGAAACATAATAAAGCCAGATTGGAGTTTTCCAAAACTTAACTGAGGAAGCCAAAATCCTTTTGAGAGAATGTGCTGTAAACAGAGGAAACAAAATTACTTTTTATTTTTATAAAGCCCATCATTCTACTGTTTTCAGAAAAAGAAAGAGACTTTTAAAGAAAAGAATACAGTCCCTACAGTCATGGCATTATAAAATCTGAAGACAACCAAAGAATTCTGTGGTGCAATGTAGGGCCCAGTGTCAGAAAGTTGAGTTTCCGTCAGAGATCATGGGTCTTACAGTAAGGCAATAACCCAAAGCACCCAGAAATTGTTTAAGACAAAGCACTGAAGAGTACTGAACTGGCCAGCAATGAGTTTAGGGGGCCGAATTATCAAGCTCCGAATGGAGCTTGATGCTCCGGTTTCCGTGCAAGCCTTTAGGCTCGCTGGAAACAGTAGTTATGAAGCAGTGGTCTAAAGACTGCTGCTCCATAACTTGTCCGCTGACTCTGAGGCTGAGGTCTTCAATCAGCCCAATCCTATACGATCGGGGCTGATTGACACCCCCTGCGAATCTGCAGGGGGCGGCATTGCACAAGCAGTTCACAAGAACTGCTTGTGTAATGATAAATGCCAACAGCGTATGCTGGTGGCATCTATCAATGTGCGGCGGACATGATATGCTACATCGTATCATGTCCGCTCACACCTTAATGAATAGGCCCCCAGATCTCAATCCCATAGAGCACCTGTGGAGACATCTCAAAACAGCAGTTGGGAAAAGGAACCCTTACAATCCGAGAGACCTGGAGCAGTTGGCGAAAGAAGGAGTGGTCCAAAATTCCAGTAGAGAGGTGAAAGAAACTCATTGATGGTTACAGGAAGCGATTGGTATTAGTTATTTTTTCCAAGGGGTGTGCTACAAAATATTAAATTGAGGGCGCCAATAATTTTGTCCAGTTTATTTTTGGAGTTTTGCATGGAATGTGTCAGCTTTGGCTTTTTTTCTCCACTTTTTTATGTCAAACCAATACAAACAAAAGAAATAAACATGAGAATGCCTAAACATTTGTAATTGCAACAATTTTCTGGGCAAAGTGGTGCATTATCTGACAGAACTGCAGGGGTGCCAATACTTTTGGCCATGGAAGTATATATATATATATATATATATATACACACATATTATTTGTATTTGCCTAAACATTTGTAATTGCTACAATTTTCTTGGCAAAGTGGTGCATTATCTGACAGAAATGCAGGGGTGGCAATATTTTTAGCCATGACTGTATATATATATATATATATATATATATATATATATATATATATATATATAAAATATCTCTCTCTCTCTCTCTCTATATATATATATATATATATATAAATGTATACAGTGTGTATATATATATATATACAAAACATGGCTTAAAAGATATCATAATATAGCAGCTCACTGAGGCTCAAAATCAAATAGTAAGAAAAAAGCAAAAGTGAGACTTTATCCACTAAAATTATTAATTTTAGATGATGATAGAATAGCTATCTTTTCACAGCTTAATTCATAGTAAAAAAAATATATATATTTCCAAGTATCGCTCACCGGGCCCTGCTGTATAACACAAATACATTGTAAATCTACTTCTACAAACACTTTATTGGAGGCCACTAGCCATTATCCAAAGTTTTAGATTTAGGGGATACTGGTTGGCACTATTTGAGACACCAATATAACTGTTCGACTGATATATTTAAAAAAAAAAAAAACATGCTGCTGATCTAAAAAATAGATTTAAAGCAATGGGTAACTCTAATAGATTATTGAAGGAATATTATAATAGAGCCCTTAAAACTCCTAGGACATATTTGCTGTATGGAAATAAGGAAAAAGCACACGATACATTCCCATCACTCCTAAATGAATATACAGCAGAGCGTTGGAGGAGACAGACAGACAATCAGCTAGATTACGAGTTTTGCGTTATGAGTGAAAAAGCAGCGTTATGGCTCTTTTTCACTACCGCTGGTATTACGAGTCTTGTAGGTATATCTGTCCCGTACACTTTTTTGGCCGTAATGCAACGTAACTACCGCAGCTTTCAAAAAGTCCTTTTTCAATGGGACTTCCATAGCGCCGGTATTACGAGTTTGCCTGTCCGCCCAAAAAGTGAGCGGTACAGCCCATAATGAGATCCGTACCGTAAACTGAAAGTCAGTAGTTATGGGTTTTATGCTACAAACCTGTAGCATAAAACTCATAACTAAAGTGCTAAAAAGTACACTAACACCCATAAACTACCTATTAACCTCTAAACCGCTGCACTTCCGCATCACAAATACTAGTTAAATATTATTAACCTCTAATCTGCTGTCCCTAACATCGCCGCAACCTACATTACTGTTATTAACCCCTAATCTGCTGCCCCCAAAATCGCTGCCACTATACTAAAGTTATAAACCCATAAACCTAACCCTAAACCTAACCCTAACACCCACTAACTTGAACATAATTAAATAAATCTAAATAAAAATAAAAATTAATAACTAAATAATTCCTATTTAAAACTAAATACTTACCTGTAAAATAAACATTGTATCTATCTTAGGTTTTATTTTTATTTCACAGGTAAGTTTGTATTTATTTTAACTAGGTAGACTAGTTATTAACTATTTACTAGCTACCTAGTTAAAATAAATACAAATTTACCTGTGAAATAAAACCTAACCTGTCTTACACTAACACCTAACCTTACACTACAATTAAATAAATTAAATTAATTAAATACAATTAACTAAATTACAAAAATAAAAACACTAAATTACACAAAATAAAAAAGAAATGATCAAATATTTAAACTAATTACACCTAATCTAATAGCCCTATCAAAATAAAAAAAGCCCCCCAAAATAAAAAAAAACCCTAGCCTAAACTAAACTGCCATTAGCCCTTTAAAAGGGCCTTTAAAAGGGCCTTTTGTGGGGCATTGCCCCAAAGAAATCAGCTCTTTTACCTGTAAAAATAATACAAACAACCCCCCAACAGTAAAACCCACCACCCACACAACCAAACCCCCCAAATAAAATCTAAAAAAACCTAAGCTCCCCATTGCCCTGAAAAGGGCATTTGGTTGGGCATTGCCCTTAAAAGGGCATTTAGCTCTTTTTCAGCCCAAACCCTAAGCTAAAAATTAATCCCACCCAATAAACCCTTAAAAAAACCTAAGACTAACCCCCGAAGATCCACTTACAGTTTTTGAAGACCGGACATCCATCCTCAACGAAGCCAGGAGAAGTCTTCATCCAAGCGGCAAGAAGTCCTCAACGAAGCCGGGAGAAGTCTTCATCCAAGCGGCAAGAAGTCGTCCTCCATGCGGGCAGAAGTATTCATCCAGACGGCATCTTCTATCTTCATCCTTCCGACGCGGAGAGGCTGCATCTCCAAGACATCCGGCGCAGAGCATCCTCTTCTTTCGATAGTCGCTGAAGAATGAAGGTTCCTTTAAATGACGTCATCCAAGATGGCGTCCCTTGAATTCCAATTGGCTGATAGAATCCTATCAGTCAATTAGAATTAAAGGTGAAAAAATCCCATTGGCTGATGCAATCAGCCAATAGGATTGAGCTTCAATCCTATTGGCTGATCCAATCAGCCAATAGAATGCAAGCTCAATCCTATAGGCTGATTGGATCAGCCAATAGGATTGAAGCTTAATCCTACTGGCTGATTGCATCAGCCAATAGAATATTTTCACCTTTAATTCCGACTGGCTGATAGAAGATGGAGCCGCTCCGCGTCGGAAGGATGAAGATAGAAGATGCCATCTGGATGAAGACTTCTGCCCACATGGAGGACGACTTCTTGCCGCTTGGATGAAGACTCGTTGAGGATGGATGTCCAGTCTTCAAAAACTGTAAATGGATCTTTGGGGGTTAGTGTTAGTTTTTTTTAAGGGTTTATTGGGTGGGTTTTATTTTTAGATTAGGGTTTAGGCTGAAAAAGAGCTAAATGCCCTTTTAAGGGCAATGCCCATCTAAATGCCCCTTTCAGGGCAATGGGGAGCTTAGGTTTTTTAGATAGGATTTTATTTTGGGGGTTTGGTTGTGTGGGTGGTGGGTTTTAATGTTGGGGGGTGTTTGTATTTTTTTTACAGGTAAAAGAGCTGATTTCTTTGGGGCAATGCCCCACAAAAGGCCCTTTTAAGGGCTATTGGCAGTTTAGTTTAGGCTAGGTTTTTTTTTATTTTGGGGGGGACGTTTTTATTTTGATAGGGCTAATAGATTAGGTGTAATTAGTTTAAATATTTGATCATTTCTTTTTTATTTTTTGTAATTTAGTGTTTTTTTTGTAATTTAGTTAATTGTATTTAATTAATGTAATTTATTTAATTATAGTGTAAGGTTAGGTGTTAGTGTAAGACAGGTTAGGTTTTATTTTACAGGTAAATTTGAATTTATTTTAGCTAGGTAGTTAGTAAATAGTTAATAACTATTTACTAACTAGTCTACCTAGTTAAAATAAATACAAACTTACCTGTACAATAAAAATAAAACCTAAGAGAGATACAATGTAACTATTAGTTATATTGTAGCTAGCTTCGGGTTTATTTTACAGGTAAGTATTTAGTTTTAAATAGGAATTATTTAGTTATTAATTTTAATTTTTATTTAGATTTATTTAATTATGTTCAAGTTAGTGGGTGTTAGGGTTAGGGTTAGACTTAGGGTTAGGTTTAGGGGTTAATAACTTAGTGGCAGCGACATTGGGGGTGGCAGATTAGGGGTTAATAAATGTAGGTAGCGACGACATTGCCCGCTAACGCCGTGTTTTTGCAAACCTGTAATAGCAGCGCTATAGGGAGTTGAGCGGTGACAATAACTTGCAAGTTAGCACCAAGCCGCTCATAACGCAAAACGTAATCTAGCCGAATGTTATTTGGGTGAGCTGTCCCTTGTATATTTGCACTCTGGCTAACTAATTTGAAGTAAGGACATAAGAATATATATAAAAGTAAACTGAACTACAGCAGAAAACATTTTCTTAACCATGGAGACGTCGTTGAACAAATGGAGCTGATTTGCTATATGAGACAAGATAATGATAACAAAACAGTGTATTTATAGTACACAATTTACCTACTTGAACATGTTCATTGTCAATGTGAAGAATAAGCTTAAATCTCATAATTTCCATTTCATTAATATTACTCTGAGAACAGGAACATCACATGGAAGTGATGCGGGAAAATAAACAAAAACAGTTGGAAATAAATAAACTGAAAAAATAAATCCTGCAGCAGACTTCAAGCATTTTTGTTTTATATTTAAATAGGTTGAAGGGACATTAAACACTTTAAGATGGTAATATAAAATGATAAATTGTATATGTATAAACAAATCTTAAATATACTTTCATGATTTATTTTGCCCCTTTTTCCTGTAATTCCATTCTGAAATTGTGAGCTTTTCAGTTCCTATTAGAAATGGAAGTGCAGAACACTGTTATATTTCACACAGCCATTGGCTGGTCACTCTAGTGACCTATTTATAACTGTCCCTAATTGGCCACAGCAGAGAAGGTAACCTAAGTTACAACATGGCAGCTCCCATTGTTTTATAGATTTTAAAACTTTTCACTCATTTTGTCAATATTTAAACAGCTAATGAAACTTTATAAAATACATCTACATTTTAAACTCAGACTGATCTTTCATTTGAATGCATCATTCTATCTAACATTTATCTAGTGTTTAATGTCCCTTTAAACAATTAAAGGGATATAAAACACATTTTTTTTTCTTTCATTTCATGTAGAACACACAATTTTAAACAACTTTCCTGTTTACTTCTATTATCAAATGTGCTTCATTCTCTTGGAATGCTTTTGCTGAAAGAGCAGCAATGCACTACTGGTTTCTAACTGAACACATGAGTGAGCCAATGACAATCTTTATATATATATATATATATATATATATATATATATATATATATATATCTTACCTAGATAAAAATTTCAGCAAAGGATAACAAGAGAAGGAAGCAAATTAAATAATAGAAGTAAATTGGAACGTTATTTAAAATGGTATGCTCTGCCTACATCATGAATGTCTAATTATGACTTTACTGTCCCTTGTCAGTATATTTATATGATTCTTAGTAGTGCTCTCCAAATAATATGTCAGTCTATGGCAGGGTTATAATACAATATATGTAATAATTATCCTTTAAAAATAAACCCTTAATCAATATGCATCTACTAGACAATAAAATTAATATAAATACCTGAATTCTTTTTATTAGTTAATATCTATGAACACATTGGAATATACTTTTATGGATCAGAATGTGAGTCAATACTATACACGTTTAAAAACTATTAAAATATGCTATGCAGAGTTCATACACGTTTACCTTTAGAACTTGCCTTATTCACAATAGCCTTTCATTCAGAGTTGCATTTAAACTATCACAGTGAGACTTACGATAGTAGCTTACGATAGTAGCTACTAATATTCAGCAATACCATTAACAGTGCTAATAAACAATAGGACAATATATATATATATATATATATATATATATATATATATATATACTCAGCTATTTAGCTGCAATTGATTCTAATACAATTCTAATTGGGACACTAAAAATACATATATTCTTACTGTAAACCGTTACTTTAAAATGTCTATTTATTTAAACTGGAACAAATTTTTAGTTACTTATAATTAAAATCAATTCTAAGATATATATATATTCTATATTTTGCACAGATTAATTATTTAGCATCAAGGATATATGTTTAACAATACACAGGTTATGAAATACTAGCTTGAAATACAAACTGTTTTCTTTAGTCTATCAACAATCTTTTTATACTTTACCAAGATGAACACCAATCAATATCCAATATCTCTCAACAGGTTTAATCTCACCTCAGAATTCCAATAAGTATATTTTGCAATCAATGAGAAAAGGTAGACCAGCTTTGCTAGAGTAATGGTATCTCACGCCCCCCACCCACCAGTTACAAGTCAGCTCAGCAGCATCTGTCCTTCTCCTATCTTGCATTAAGCTTATATGTGTTTCCATCATGGGTGAGAATATGGGAGGCCCTTTTCGGAAAACCTGCTTTGTTATTGGCCCTTATGGAGCTGATCATCCCATTGGTTACCTGGGAAGTCTTATCGGATTGGCCCTTGGGAATTTAATTTTTAACAGCCAAAAAGCCTTCTGGCTGTAATTCTCACATCATAACACCGGGGGCAGCGTGACAAACAACACAGCAATACATTTACTATCCAACATTTTTAACAATTTATTATTTCTATGAAATGGTTATTCATTAGACCATAACTTCCTGCATCAATCACTCACAATATTAATTATAGATGGGGCAGCATCATATCATTTCTCTGATTATTTCAATATGAAACATCATGTGTCCCCAACATCATACTATATTAAAGCAAATTCATACTGCTAATTATTCTGAAATTAATGGCATTTATACATCTGTTATATATGTATTCACACAAATACAGCATGTTCCACACCTCCAACAAATTCTGCACATATAAATTGATGCCTATGACCAATGGTTGTCTGCAATAAAAATAGAAATAATTGTTAGAAATTATTTAAGCATTCATATGTCTATTTGCAATATTGTCAATGTAGTTATTATTCAATACAGCAATTATTTATTTAATATAATATGTTGTCTGAATATATGTACATGTATATATATATACACACATGTATTCATTTCTATGCTGTCTTTTAACAATGGATTTATTGTAATTGCCATTTAATCTATTACAAAATTTTAATCTATTTCCCATATATATATATTCATTTCTATGTAGTGTTCAAAATTATATAAAATCCAGCAGATCATACACTGTTGTATAGTCATTTAAACTTTCAGGCTGTATTTTTTTTTTATTTAAGTAGTATATCATAACATATGTCTTTGCTGGCCAAGTTTTCATTGCCCCACTTACATAGCATGGGGTCAATTTGCATGTGAAATGTAAATGGCTACTTTTTTACAAAACATATCACCTAGACCAGACCTCTAGGCAACGTTGTAATGAGTAGGAAGTCTATCACACATTTCCAGGTAGTAAAACGTATGGTCTCTTGAAATGGCTGTTAAAGTTAAATAAACCAAATGTTTTATTGTCCTCACTTGGGTGTTAAGAATAACTTTGCATACTAAATGGGGGGGAGAACTTAACATGAGTGAAGTCAATTTTTCTGAATGAATGAATCATTTGCTACTGACTAGCCAAATATATGATTAATATATATATATATATATATATATATATATATATATATATATATATATCTTTACTTATACCTTGACACCCTTTAAGGGCTAGATTATGAGAGGAGTGAGATAGTTTTTGCGCGCATCAGAAATAGCATGCATATTACGAGTTAAAAGTAATCTCGTTCACTCAAGTGCAAACACAATTTACACTCATCGGGCTTACCCAAATTGAGAGCTCATGTTAAGGGTAAGGGAATTAAAAAAAAGTAAACACAACATAAATACACTGAAAAGTAGAGTTACATTTATATAAATACTATCTGTTAAAGATTATTTAAAAAAGTATTAAAAAAGTTATAAGGGTAAAAAAAATATGGTATAAGGTGTTTGACAAAAAAGGGCTGCAAAGGACTTTAACATTTATAAACATACATAAACAAGTTGAAATATGTGTATTTAAGTATATATATATATATATATATATATATATATATATATATATATATATATATATATATAGAGAGAGAGAGAGATGTGTGTATTTAACTGTTTATGTGTTTTACTGTATGTATATATATATATATATATGTATATATATATATATATAGAGAGAGAGAGATGTGTGTATTTAACTGTTTATGTGTTTTACTGTATGTATATATATATATATATACAGTATATATAACATTATATATATATACACAGTATATATAACATTAAAATGTTCTTCACTTAGAGGATAATGTAATTTTTCTTGTAAATACATCTATTTTACATTAAAATTATCACATATACATAGAAATATATATTTAATAATAATAATTACATTATTTTCTAATTGAAAAACATAGGAATATAAAATATGCGTAACGAGCGTTGGGATTCAAGATTTAGGTCAAATGTGGTGTCAGGTTAGCGCACATGAAGAATTGTTATTTTCAATGCGCGTTTTTGAAATCTTAAATATAAAATATTTTAAAATATTAATAATATAAGTATAATAATTGGTAGTAACTATTAATATTTTTAATATTTCATATTTCAATAACGCACATTGAAGTTAGCAATTCTTCATGTGCACTAACCTGACATTGCGTTAGAATTAAATCACGAACCCTGAAGCGCATTACGGATATTTTACATTCCTACGTCCTTCACATAGAATTTATTTTTAATTTTATTATTTAATATATATTTCTATACATATTTAATAATGTTAATGTAAAATTGATATATCTACCTATATATCTTTAGGAATATATATATATATATATATATTTACAATCCTGTATGTAAAGAACATTGGAATGTAAAATATTCAGAACTCCTGTTGGGTAAGTGTGCAAGCAATAGGTGTTAGCTTTTTTCTTCAGCGCTTTCTATTGACTTCTATGGGGAAAATATTTGGTTAGCGTGCATTGGGTAATAAGCGTCTTACCAGATGTGCGCAAAAAGCTTCCATCTAGCAAAGTTTATGCTCAAGCAAAAGTGCTAAACAGCACGCTACTTGTAATTTATCCCTAAATGAGTAATGGACTACAATCCAAGACCATCAGCAAAACAGTTTTAATGCTCACTTATTGATGTTTTTCCATCCATTATTTACAATTTAAAAAATCATAGATTATTTTTTGCTAAAATGACTCACATTCATATTTACAATAACAAAACAAAACAATGTATTCAACATAATTGACTAGCTTTGTTGCTAGGAGATCATTACTAAAGCCCAAACTGTATTCACTACAACTGTGAGTAATTGTTATTGTTTAAAATGATAGATAACCCATTCCCCAGCTTTGCACATGGTTATATTAAAGGGACATTAAACCCAAATTTTTTCTTTCATGATTCAGATAGAGAGGCCTACTTATGAAGCCATCTACTGTGCTGCATTCGCCGGCACCAATACGTTCGCCTGACATCGCCTAACATCGCATATGTATAAAAAAAGCTGTCAAAAAGCTGCACACCAAGTACGGGGCGATGAGCAGCGGACTGTTGCTAACTAACAGTCATCGATCTCGCTGCTATTCGGCTTTTTCCTAGCTTTATTTATACACTGTCAATAAACACCGCCACTATACTAAGCTGTTTAACCCCTATCCCACTGCTCCCGGACCCCGGCAAAACTAAATAAACGTATTAACCCCTAAACCGCTGCTCCCGGACCCCACCGGAACTCTAATAAAGTTATTAACCCCTATTCCTCCGCTCCCAGAGCCCACCGCCACCTACATTATGTTACTAATCCCTAATCCGCCGCTCCTGGAGTCCACCGCAACTAAAGTTATTAACCCCTAAACCGCCAGCCCCCCACATCGCCATAAACTAACCTATTAACCCCTAAACCTAACAACCCGCTAACTTTATATTAAATATTAACTCATCCCTATCTTATAATAAATTTAAATTTACCTTTAGAATTACATTAAACTATTAATTAACCTACCCTAACTTTTATAATAAAATTACATTAAACTATATTAAATTAATAATTAATCTACCCTAACTTTTATAATAAAATTACATTAAACTATATTAAATTAATAATTAATCTACCCTAACTTTTATAATAAAATTACATATAACTATATTAAATTAATAATTAATCTACCCTAACTTTTATAACAAAATTACATAAAACTACAAATTAAATTAACTATATTTTATATTTAGAAACCTAACCCTACTCAAATAATTTAAATCTACACTAAAAAATTACTAAGTTACAAAAAACTAACAACTAAGTTACAAAAAATAACAAACACTAAGTTACACAAAAAATAAACACTAAGTTACAAAAAATAAAAAAGAAATTATCAAAGATTTAAACTAATTACACCTAATCTAAGGGCCCTATGAAAATAAAAAAGCCCCCCCAAAATAAAAAAACCCTAACCTACAATAAACTACAAATAGCCCTTAAAAGGGACTTTTGCGGGGCATTGCCCCAAAGAAATCAGCTCTTTTACCTGTAAAAACAAAATACAAATACCCCCCAACAGTAAAACCGACCACCACACAACCAACCCCCCAAATAATAAACTAAAAAAACCTAAGCTCCCCATTGCCCTGAAAGGGGCATTTGTATGGGCATTGCCCTTAAAAGGGCATTCAGCACTATTGCACCCAAACCCCTAATCTAAAAATAAAACCCACACAATAAACCCTTAAAAAATCCTAACACTAACCCCTGAAGATCGACTTACAGTTTTGAAGATCCGACATCCATCCTCCAAGAAGCAGGCAGAAGTCTTCATCCTAGCGGCCGAAGTCTTCCTCCAAGCCCGCAGAAGTCTTCACCCAGACAGCATCTTCTATCTTTATGCATCCGACGCGGAGCGGCTCCATCTTCTAGACATCCGACGCAGAGCATCCTCTTCCATCAACGTCTTCTTGAACAATGAAGGTTCCTTAAAATGATGTCATCCAAGATGGCGTCCCTTAGATTCCGATTGGCTGATAGAATTATATCAGCCAATCGGAATTAAGGTTGAAAAAATCCTATTGACTGTTGCAATCAGCCAATAGGATTGAGCTTGCATTCTATTGGCTGATTGGAATAGCCAATAGAAAGCAAGCTCAATCCTATTGGCTGATTACAACAGCCAATAGGATGAAAGCTCAATCCTATTGGCTGATTGCAACAGCCAATAGGATTTTTTCAACCTTAATTCCGATTGGCTGATAGAATTCTACCATCTTGGATGACGTCATTTAAAGGAACCTTCATTGTTCAAGAAGACGTCGATGGAAGAGGATGCTCTGCGTCGGATATCTGGAAGATGGAGCCGCTCCACGCCGGATGGATGAAAATAGAAGATGCCGTCTGGGGGGGAGACTTCTGCGGGCTTGGAGGAAGACTTCTGCCGGCTTCTTGGAGGATGGATGTCGGATCTTCAAAACTGTAAGTCGATCTTCAGGGGTTAGTGTTAGGATTTTTTAAGGGTTTATTGGGTGGGTTTTATTTTTAGATTAGGGGTTTGGGTGCAATAGAGCTAAATGACCTTTTAAGGGCAATGCCCATACAAATGCCCCATTCAGTGCAAAGGGGAGGTTAGGTTTTTTAGTTAGGTTTTTATTTGGGGGGTTGGTTGTGTGGGTGGTGGGTTTTACTGTTGGGGGGTATTTGTATTTTTTTTTTACAGGTAAAAGAGCTGATTTTTTGGGGCAATGCCCCGCAAAAGGCCCTTTTAAGGGCTATTTGTAGTTTATTGTAGGTTAGGGTTTTTTTTATTTTGGGCGGGCTTTTTTATTTTCATAGGTCCCTTAGATTAGGTGTAACTAGTTTAAATCTTTGATAATTTCTTTTTTATTTTTTGTAACTTAGTGTTTATTTTTTTGTGTAACTTAGTGTTTGTTATTTTTTGTAACTTACACCCTGTTCCAAATTATTATGCCAATGATATCTTTCTAATTTACCTAAATAATTGATGTAAACAACAGTCAGCATAATTCTCATGTTATCAACTATTAAGAGTACAATTCAAATTTTATTGAACAAACCTCCTAATGATAACAGTATTTTTTTTTCAAAATAAAAATCTTACAATGCACTGTTCCAAATTATTATGCACAGTAAGTTTCAAAACACTTTATAGGTTGTAAAGAACTGACAATTGTCATTTGTTGTGTTTGCAGCATATTTACTGAAATCAAAAGCTATTTCAATCAAACTTTGAACAACATTTTAACTTTTTAAACATTTTAACAGGTCACGTTACATTTTAACATAGGACCCCTTATGTCATGTTTTGTCTGGATCATGTGAGAGCCTCATTGTCTGGAACAGTTGATTTAAAGGAAGATTAGTAGAAGCCATACTGATTGAAAATGATAAATTTATTTAAACAACAAAATACTTTGTTTAAGCAAATACTTGCAGAATATTTAAATATGCTACTCAGGTATGTTAAGAACACATACAGCAGGAGTGAAAATAAACAAAACTAGTAAGCAGAGATGCAGATTCAAAAAGGAAAGTCTTTCTCCTGGTAATAACTTAAATGTAAGATTTGCACAAGGCAGAAAACAACTTATAAACAGGTAGCAGGTTTAAAGGTAAAGTCTTTCTCCTGGTAATTGCTGAGTGCAGGAATTGCACAAGGCAGGAAACAAACTTGTGAACTGGTAACAGGTTTAAAGGTAAAGTCTTTCTCCTGGTTATAGCTGAGTGCAGGAATTGCACAAGGCAGGAAACAAACTTGTGAACTGGTAACAGGTTTAAAGGTAAAGTCTTTCTCCTGGTTATAGCTGAGTATAGGAATTGCACAAGGCAGGAAACAAACTTGTGAACTGGTAACAGGTTTAAAGGTAAAGTCTTTCTCCTGGTTATAGTTGAGTGCAGGAATTGCACAAGGCAGGAAACAAACTTGTGAACTGGTAACAGGTTTAAAGGTAAAGTCTTTCTCCTGGTTATAGCTGAGTGCAGGAAATGCACAAGGCAGGATACAAACTTGTGAACTGGTAACAGGTTTAAAGGTAAAGGCTTTCTCCTGGTAATACCTTGTAAACAGGTGCAAAGGTGAAGTCTTTCTCCTGGCAATAGCTGAGTGCAGGAATTGCATAAAGCAGGAAACAAACTTGTAGATTGGTAACAGGTTTAAAGGTAAAGTCTTTCTCCTGGTTATAGCTGAGTGCAGGAATTGCACAAGGCAGGATACAAACTTGTAGATTGGTAACAGGTTTAAAGGTAAAGGCTTTCTCCTGGTAATACCTTGTAAACAGGTGCAAAGGTGAAATCTTTCTCCAAAGAAGTACAGGAAACAGGTTCTGACTTGACAAAACAGATCCAATGTGAAGACACAAATGCAGACTAAAAGCCATCCTTAAATAGGGAGGTTTTGCACAGGGTTGGTTCTGATTAATTCCAGAATTGAGAACACCTGTGTGTTGCACAGGTGTAATAACAAGTAAGGCAAATAGTTATTTATCAGATCTTTTAAGTTCCTAGCTATTGCTAGAACTGGCTGTGGCTCAACATGTAAGCAAACAGAAATAGCAACCACAGAGCTACAGGTTCAAATCCCCACACAGCCCTTCTTAGCAGAATGCCTCCCAGACCTTTTCTTTTTCTTTTTAGTCTGGAGGCTTGTTTCATGACAGATGCCCCCTCCAAAGAGCGCACTCCGGGCGCTCAAAGCCTGTTCAAACATCTGAAGGTGGGATTTACGAACAAGTGTTCCATTTGAAGCCCTAATACAATCAGATGGAATGGATTCTTCGCTTGGAACAGCTGCCTGAGATTGGGGACCCTTAGAAGATATCCCTGTAGGCATAACAAGAGCTGAAAAACCAAGACAGTTTTGATTTAGAGGTTCCTGATTATACCCAGCAGCTTGCAATGGACTGGCTGATGGGCAGAGTACCTCCGGGTAGGAAAAGACCTCTCCTTCAGAGTCAAGGAATTCGTTATCTGGGTCATATCTGCCTGATGGGTAGAGTACCTCCGGGTAAAGTATGACCTCTCCTTCAGAGTCCAGGAATTCATTTTCTGTATCATTTATATCCCATTCAACCATCTCATTCAATTCTTTCTCAGTCAATGAGTAGCTGGGTGAAGCTGGTGCAGGGAGGTGTGGAACTTTAGATTTGTCAGGGTCTGATTCACCTGGAAGACTTGTCACTTTTATGTCTGATGAGTGACTTTTGTTAGATGGATCTCCAACCAGGGCAGAAACAAGGTAATGTGCAGGATTTCCAGGAGGTGTTTTTGCAGAGTTCCCCAATGTGGTAGATGCAGAAACAGAGGCAGTGGCATGGGTAGTAAATGTTGTTGAAGTTGTACTGCCAACAACCATCTGTTTCGAATCAGGTAACATTTCTTGAAGCGTGTTAGAAACGGTTGCTTGTAGAATAGATGTATTCTCAGTAGCTGGATCCTCTCCAGGGGTATCTTAAGTTTGCTAGTGGAAGAATAATTTGTTCCCTTAACATCAGAGTCCATTTTAAACTTGGCTGTATCTAGACTTGATCCTCTAGAGGGTCTTACTGGACACCCTGTGATGCGGTGACCAGTTCCCCCACAATAGAAACAGAGGTTAAGTTGTCTTCGCCAAATTTTCTCCTCTTCTGTAAAGGGTTCGTTAAAACCTTTCCTTGTTTGGGAGGTAACTTTAGACAAGGTTTCGGTTAGGAGAGATAACATTTCCATCAGCTCCATGAAATTAATCAGTATGTCCTTAATAAACTTTAACACTGATTCCAATACAGCAATAATCCCAGAGGGCTCTCTTTTAGGGTCTTCCCATTCTGTCATGTTTTGTCTCAGGATATCATGTGAGAGCCTCATTGTATGGAACAGTTGCTTTAAATGAAGATTAGTAGAAGCCATACTGATTGAAAATGATAAATTTATTTAAACAACAAAATACTTTGTTTAAGCAAATACTTGCAGAATATTTAAATATGCTACTCAGGTATGTTAAGACCACATACAGCAGGAGTGAAAATAAAGAAAACTAGTAAGCAGAGATGCAGATTCAAAAAGGAAAGTCTTCCTCCTGGTAATAACTTAAATGTAAGATTTGCACAAGGCAGAAAACAACTTGTAAACGGGTAGCAGGTTTAAAGGTAAAGTCTTTCTCCTGGTAATTGCTGAGTGCAGGAATTGCACAAGGCAGGAAACAAACTTGTGAACTGGTAACAGGTTTAAAGGTAAAGTCTTTCTCCTGGTTATAGCTGAGTATAGGAATTGCACAAGGCAGGAAACAAACTTGTGAACTGGTAACAGGTTTAAAGGTAAAGTCTTTCTCCTGGTTATAGCTGAGTGCAGGAATTGCACAAGGAAGGAAACAAACTTGTGAACTGGTAACAGGTTTAAGGTAAAGTCTTTCTCCTGGTTATAGCTGAGTGCAGGAAATGCACAAGGCAGGATACAAACTTGTGAACTGGTAACAGGTTTAAAGGTAAAGGCTTTCTCCTGGTAATACCTTGTAAACAGGTGCAAAGGTGAAGTCTTTCTCCTGGCAATAGCTGAGTGCAGGAATTGCATAAAGCAGGAAACAAACTTGTAGATTGGTAACAGGTTTAAAGGTAAAGTCTTTCTCCTGGTTATAGCTGAGTGCAGGAATTGCACAAGGCAGGATACAAACTTGTAGATTGGTAACAGGTTTAAAGGTAAAGGCTTTCTCCTGGTAATACCTTGTAAACAGGTGCAAAGGTGAAATCTTTCTCCAAAGACGTACAGGAAACAGGTTCTGACTTGACAAAACAGATCCAATGTGAAGACACAAATGCAGACTAAAAGCCATCCTTAAATAGGGAGGTTTTGCACAGGGTTGGTTCTGATTAATTCCAGAATTGAGAACACCTGTGTGTTGCACAGGTGTAATAACAAGTAAGGCAAATAGTTATTTATCAGATCTTTTAAGTTCCTTGCTATTGCTAGAACTGGCTGTGGCTCAACATGTAAGCAAACAGAAATAACAATCACAGAGCTACAGGTTCAAATCCCCACACAGCCCTTCTTAGCAGAATGCCTCCCAGACCTTTTCTTTTTCTTTTTAGTCTGGAGGCTTGGTTCATGACACCTTATTTGATAGCAGCTTCACAAGTCTTGCATCCATTGAACTTGTGAGTTTTTGGACAGTTTCTTCTTGAATTTCTTTGCAAGATGTCAGAATAGCCTCCCAGAGCTGCTGTTTGGATGTAAACTGCCTCCCACCCTCATAGATCTTTTGCTTGAGGATGCTCCAAAGGCTCTCAATAGGATTGAGGTCAGGGGAGGATGGAGGCCACATCATGACTTTCTCTCCTTTTGTCCCCATAGCAGCCATTGATGCAGAGGTATTCTTTGCAGCATGAGATGGTGCATTGTCATGCATGAAGATGATTTTATTACGGAAAGCATAGTTATTCCTTCTGTACCAGGGAAGGAAGTGGTCAGTTAGGAACTACACATACTTTGCAGAGGTCATCTTTACACCTTTGGGGACCCTAAAGGGGCCGACCAGCTCTCTTGCCATGATTCCGGCCCAAAACATGACTCCACCACCACTTGCTGATGTTGCAGCCTTGTTGGAACAGGGTGGCCGTCTACCAACCATCCACTACTCCAATTATCTGGACCATCCAGGGTTGCATGGCACTCATCAGTGAACAGGACTGTTTGAAAATTAGTCTTCATGTATTTTTCTGCCCGATGCTGCTGTTTCTGCTTGTGAGCATTGGTTAGTGGTGGACGAATGGAAGGTTTATGCACAATGGCAAGACTCTGGAGGACTCTACACCTTGATGTCTGGGGGACTCCAGAGGCACCAGCAGCTTCAAATATCTATTTGCTGCTATGTAATGGTATTTTAGCAGCTGCTCTCTTGATCTGATGCATGGATCTGGCAGAAATCTTCCTCAATGTGCCTTTATCTGCACAAACCCGTCTTTGCTCTGAATCAGCCACAAATCTCTTAACAGTGCGATGATCACGCTTAATTTTTCAGAAATATCTAATGTTTTCATACCTCGTCCAAGGCATTGAACTATTTCACTCTTTTTGGCAGCAGAGAGATCCTTTTTCTTCCCCATATTGCTTGAAAATGGTGCTCTGCTTAATAATGTGGAACACCCTCCTTTAGTAGTTTTTCCTTTAATTGGGCTCACCTGGCAATCTAATTATTTGAGTAGGGTTAGGTTTCTAAATATATAATATAGTTAATTTAATTTGTAGTTTGATGTAATTTTTATTATAAAAGTTAGGGTAGATTAATTATTAATTTAATATAGTTTAATGTAATTGTATTATAAAAGTTAGGGTAGATTAATTAAAGTTTAAATTGATTATAAGATAGGGATGAGTTAATATTCAATATAAAGTTAGCACGTTGTTAGGTTTAGGGGTTAATACGTTTATTTAGTTGCATTGGGCTCCGGGAGCTGTGGGATAGGGGTTAATAAGTATAATGTAGGTGGTGGCGATGTCGGGGCGGCAGAATAGGGGTTAATAACTTTATGTAGGTGGCGGCGGTGTCTGGAGTGGCAGATTAGGGGTTAATAAGTATAATGTAGGTGGCGGCAGAATAGGGGTTAATAAGTATAATGTAGGTGTTGGGGCGGCAGATTAGGGGTTAATAAGTATAATGTAGGTGGCGGCGGGGCGGCAGATTAGGAGTTAATAACATTATGTAGGTGGCGGCAGATTAGGGGTGTTTAGACTCGGGGTACATGTTAGGGTGTTAGGTGTAAACGTTACTTTTATTCTCCCATAGAAATCAATGGGATATCAGGCAGAAGCGAACATGAGCTTTCACTACTTTCAGACTCCCATTGATTCCTATGGCATCCGCCGCCTCCAGGGCGGTGGATTGAAAACCAGGTACGCTGGGCCGGAATAGTGGCGAGCATACCTGGTAGATTTTTGTTAACTTACAAAAGTAGTCAGATAATGCCGAATTTGCATTTGGAACATCTGTAGTGACGTAAGCATCGATCTGTGTTGGATTGAGACCAGCGGATCGTATGTTACGTCACAAAATTCTACTTTTGCTGGTCTGTAGGCTTTGATAAATAAGGGGAATAAAGCTCGCCACAATTACGCTGGGGAATTCCAGCGTATTTGCGGTTGACGGCTTGATAAGTAGGCCTCAGAGAATACAATTTTAAACAATATTCCAATTTACTTCATCCAATTTGCTTCATTTTGTAGATATGCTTTGTTTAAGAAACAGCAGTGCACATGGCTGAGCCAATTACACGAGGAATCTATGTGCAGCCACCAATCAGCAGCTTCTGAGCCAATCTAGATATGCTTTAAAGCAAAGGAAATCAAGAGAATGAAGCAAAATAGATAATAGAAGTAAATTAGAAAGTTGTTTACAATTGCATACTCTTTCTAAATCATGAAAGAAAATTTTGGGGTCTAATGTCCCTTTAATATACTTTATAACCTTTAAAGGGACACTCAAGTCAAAATTAAACTTTCATGATACAGATAGAGCAGCAATTTTAAACAACTTTCCAATTTACTTCCATTAACAAAACAAGAACAGTCTTTTTATATTTACACTTTTGGAGTCACCAACTCCTACTGAGCATGTGCAAGAATGCACAGAATATACATATATGCATTTGTGATTGGCTGATGGCTGTCACATAATACAGGGGGAGTGGATATAGACATAACTTTTAAATTTGTCAGAAAAAAATCTGCTACTAATTTGAAGTTCAGACTATTGCTATTGCATTGTCTTTTTATAATGCGTTTGTTGTTTATGAAAATCTACTGTATTTACTGGTCCTTTAAACCTCTAAATTTCTGTCTGTTTCTAAGCCACTAAAGACATCCCCCTGGTCACATGTTTTTTTTTTAGCTTTTTATAACAGGGGAGTGCTAGTTTATGTGAGCCAGATAGATTACATTGTGCTCACACTTGTAGGTTGTGCACAACACAGCACTAATTGGCACTAAAAGTCAATAGATAATCTATACTATAATCGCATTTGTAAATCGTTCGTCGGTCTCGCAAGTTGCATATGCATCCTCAAAGGAATGTTGGCTGCACAAAGCAGCCAAAAGAATGTTAGCTGCGCGCACAGCCAAAATAATCCACCTGGATGCAGGGAAGCTGCATCCAGGTGGATTCCGAAAATGGCAGCCATTTTCAGAATCCACCTGGATACAGCGTAGGCAAACCAGAAGCCTTAAAAAAGAAAAAAACACGCAACCGCCCGAACAAAATAATTAAAAAACGCGTAACCACCCGCAAGAAATAAAAAATTAAAAACAGGTAACTGCCCGCATGTCCTCAACGGTGGCGGTCCTCGGCGGTATGGAGGCTTTTCTTTATGCGAGAGGCCGTCGAACACTGAAGACTGAATGCAAGGTCCCCCATATTTATTGGAGTACCTTGCATTCCTATTGGCTGAAATTTTGAAATCGGCCAATGGAATGAGAGCTACTGAAATATTTATGGCTGATTTGAACAGCCAATAGGATTTAATTTGCATACCAAGAGAGAAGCGCTCTACCAGGAATGAACAACAGCTCATCAGCTAGTTCTATGGTGATTTACCAACCAGGAGCAGCCTCTTTTAGACCAGAATGCTTTTCACAGAGGAAAACTTTCCTGAAACATATCAGTCTGATCCCGCCAAGTGCGGTCAGTCCAGCCACAAAATACCAGGCAATTCTCCTCTAAACAAGGAACATGACAACCCAGATGATCGTTTCAGCCTCCTATGGTCCTCGTTAGTGAGGTGCAGCCACATTCCTCTAAGCACACTTGGCAAGGAGTCCACATCTGGTTTCCCCCATCAAGAGAGAAGCGCTCTACCAGGAATGAACAACAGCTCATCAGCTAGTTCTATGGCGATTTACCACCCAATAGCAGCTTCTTTTAGACCAGTGTGCTTTTCACAGAGGAAAACTTTCCTGAAGCATATCAGTCTGATCTTGTCAAGTGGGGTCAGTCCAGCCCCGAAATACCAGGCAATTCTCCTCTGAACAAGGAACATGATAACCCCAGATGATCGTTTTCAGCCTCCTATGCGCCTTGTCAGTGAGGTGCAGCCACATTCCTCTAAGCACACTGGGCAAGGAGTCCACGTCTGGTTTGCCCATCACCAGTGGCGTATTTAGGTTTTGTGCTGCCCTAGGCGCTCAAATTTTGCTGCCCCCCGCCCCCCCCCAAAGGTTTTAGGCCTTTTTCCCCTAATATTTTTTTTTGGTCGGTGTCTTTGGGAGGGAAAGAAAGAAGGGAGGGAGTTGAGGGAGAAAGTTAATTGAGGGAGAAAGGGAGTTGAGGGAGGAAGGGAGGGAGAAAGGGAAAGGGAAAGAGGAAGGGAGGGAAAGAAGAATACACTTTGAAACAACCACTGCCCTTCACATGCTACAACATACAGTAATTACCATCATTAAAGAAACCAAACTTTTTAAGTGTCTATATACTATTTACTCCGTGAAAAGGAAGCTAGCTATTAGTAGCTAACATACATTAGTGCTGAGAGTTTATGATTAGACATCTAAGCAGTGCACAGACACATCCAGTCAGTTACTAAGACCTGCAATAAGCACTGTGCTCACAGACCCATCACAGCTGACAAGGGGAGGCAGCATATTGGCACAAGGTCTTCTCCTCCAGCCTCACCTTGTAAGCATATCCCCAGGCAAACTTCTCACCAAGAACGCTTCCACTGCAAAAATGCCGGTGGCTCTAAATGAAGCAATGGGTTTAAAGGAGCACTGCCTGTGAAGAGCGACCTTAATCAGCGCATGTGCATTGTCTTCTCTGTAAAAGCCTGCACTTTATCGCTCACTGTACTGTGTGCTGGCTTTTAGAGAGAGGATAGGGCTCATGTGCTGCACTTCCCAAATCTGCTGCCCTAGGCACTGACCTTGTTGGCCTAGGCCATAATACGCCCCTGCCCATCACCCATTTTGAGACTTCCCTAGGGTCATATTAATTTGCATACGAAGAGAGAAGTGCTCTTCCAGGAACAAACTACCCAGGAGCAGCCTCTTTTAGACCAGTGTGCTTTTCACAGAGGAAAACTTTCTTGAAGCATATCAGTCTGATCCCACCAAGTGAGGTCAGTCCAACCCCGAAAATACCAGGCAATTCTCCTCTGAACAAGGAACATGACAACCTCAGACGATAGTTTCGGCTTCCTATGGGCCTCGTCAGTGAGGTGCAGTCACATTCCTCTAAGCACACTGGGCAAGGAGTCCACGTCTGGTTTCCCCCATCACCCATAGGGAGACTTTCCCAGGGTCATATTAATTTGCATTAGAAGCAACTACAGCACCGAGACCGCCCTCCTTGCCACCACAGATGACATCTGCGCCATGCTCGACCGAGGCAAAACTGCTGCCCTTATCCTCCTAGACCTCTCAGCAGCCTTCAACACTGTCGACCACAACACCCTCCGCACCCGCCTACACGACGTTGGCATCCATAGCAAAACCCTGGAATGGATCACCTCCTTCCTCATGGGCAGGACCCAGAAAGTCAAACGCCCGCCCTTCTCCTCCAAACCCACACCAGTCAACTGCGGTTTACAGCAAGGCTCTTCACTGAGCCCCACCCTCTTCAACATCTACATGGCCCCTCTCGCCGCCATCGTCCTACGCCATGACCTCAACATCGTCTCCTACGCCGACGACACCCAATTAATCATCTCACTCACCCGAGATCCCACCACCACCAAAAAGAACGTCCACAAAGGCCTGACAGCAGTATCTGCCTGGATGAATGACAATCGACTTAAACTGAACACAGACAAAACCTCCTCCTCCTCGGACCCAATAAATCCGCATGGGATGACTCCTGGTGGCCCACAGAACTCGGTCACCCTCCAACCCCAACCGACCATGCACAAAATCTAGGCTTCATCCTGGACTCCTCACTCTCCATGGACCAGCAAATCAATGCCATCACCTCAACATGCTTCCACATTCTCCACCTGCTACGAAAAATCTTTAAGTGGATCCCTACCGAAACCAAGAAAACAGTCACCCACGTCCTCGTCAGCAGCCGATTGGACTACGGCAATGCACTCTACGCAGGCTCCACCATCAAACTTCAAAGGAGACTCCAACGTATCCGGACGCCTCAGTCAGACTCATCATCGACATTCCTCTCCAATGCCACATCACCGAACACCTAAGGAACCTTCACTGGCTCCCGATCAACAAGAGAATCACCTTCAAGCTCCTTACCCACACGTTCAAGGCCCTACACAACATCGGACCTGAATACATCAACCACCATGTAAATTTCTAAACCCCCGCCAGACAACTCCGATCGGCCGACCAAGGACTCGCAGTCATCCCCCGCATCAGCAAATCCACAGCGGGCGCAAGATCCTTCTCCATTAAAGAAAAAAGAGGAGCGCTAAATGCACGGATATAATTTAATACATATGTTCCATATAGTGGCAAAATTACAAAAATGTATAATAAGATCAGTCTAAAAAATATTTAAAAAATATTTAAAAATCAGGAAGTCTCCTGTTATGAAACATAAAACAATGATCAACAATGTCAATATAAAACCCAGCTTTATAAAATCTCTTGGAGATTATAGGATATAGGAAATTTCAATACAATTTCTCAACTAGTGCAATATAGAAATAAGGATAAATAAATGTAACTGGTGAATAATAAAGTCCCAATAAGTATTTGCGGACCAGATGAGGCAGTATGTTTTCATAAATAACCACCAATACTTGAGAGGCTAGGCGCTTTATAATGCATAGGAAAAAATTGAGTTAATGTCCCAATACTGAGTGCATATAACTTCAGACATCAGCCAATATTGGCAAAGTACCTTTATTCCTCTGACCGAATGGGTAAGGCTGCTGTTCTGTAATCAGTTTTTTCTGTGCCTTTCAGCTGTATTATCTACATCCAGGAGGACGGCTGGTGGCGTCTGTATACAGCGTGTTACTCGTATCTGCGGTTCCTCTCAGCGGCTCTGTCCGCATCTAGGAGGGAAGATCCTTCTCCTACATGGCAGGAAAGACATGGAACACCCTCCCGCTGCACCTCAGACAATCCACCTCTCTAACAAAGTTCAGAAAGGACCTCAAAACCTGGCTCTTCGACTGAACGCCCATCTCCTCCCCCTATCCGCTTTCCTTTAGTGCCTTGAGACCCTCACGGGTGATTAGTTTGCACTCTATAAGTACCAAATAGATAGATAGATAGACATATGAAGAGAGAAGCACTCTACCAGGAACGAACAACAGCTCATCAGCTAGTTCTATGGTAATTTACCACCCAGGCCTCTTTTAGACCAGTGTGCTTTTCACAGAGGAAAACTTTCCTGAAGCATATCAGTCTGATCACGCCAAGTGAGGTCAGTCCAGCCCCGAAATACCAGGCAATTCTCCTCTGAACAAGGAACAATGCAACCCCAGATGATCGTTTCGGCCTCCTATGGGCCTCGTCAGTGAGGTGCAGCCACATTCCTCTAAGCACACTGGGCAAGGAGTCCATGTCTGGTTTCCCCCATCACCCATAGGGAGACTTCCCTAGGGTCATATTAATTTGCATACGAAGAGAGAAGCGCTCTACCAGGAATGAACAACAGCTTTTCAGCTAGTTCTATGGCGATTAACCACGAAGAAGCAGCCTCTTTTAGACCAGTGTGCTTTTCACAGAGGAAAACTTTCCTGAAGCATATCAGTCTGATCCTGCCAAGTGAGGTCAGTCCAGCCCCAAAATACCAGGCAATTCTCCTTTGAAAAAGGAACATGACAACCCCAGATGATCGTGTCGGCCTCCTATGGGCTTTGTCAGTGAGGTGCAGCCACATTCCTCTAAGCACACTGGGCAAGGAGTACTGTAAATGATAGAAGGGGAGAAGCACGGACTCAAGTGCAGTATAAAAAGTTTTATTAAATATATAACACAAGACAAATTAACACTCACAAGATGCTATAGGGGTCTATGCATATCAAAAGCAGACTGCTATATCCCAAACCGGATTCTTTACAACAATACTTCCGGATGTATGTGACCAGTCCGTTTCAGTCTCTCTTGTAGGAGTACAGCTCCACTGGTTTTACAAACAAACCCGCTCTGCACTGCAGTCGCGGGATGGATGACGTCTCCTGGGTAAGTGACTGGATCGCTGAAACTTCCTTGGAGACTACGGATCCCACCAGGGACCAGACAGCTAAGCCAATTAATTCTACGCATTTCGTCCCGTATCGTCTGGACTTTGTCAAAAATGCTTAGCTCATCCTCTTTGCCCCTTATATACCCAGAAGGGGAAAAAATCTTCCCATACATTTAATTAATAATATATAATACAATTAAAGGTATATAGAGGGCACCGAGGAAAACAAAATTAATAATATTATGGGTGCAATTTAATTTGATAATAATATATGTAAATTAAAAATATGTTCTAAAAAGAATTCAATTCATTAGAGGGAAAATTTATCCTATTCTCAGGTAATAGTGTGCAATTTCATATTTGCATAAATACACATAAATGAAATAATATAATATATAATAGATCCTAAACTACATATATACATATTATAAAAAAAAAATAATTAAAAACACTATAATTCAGATGATAAAAAGCAGTGTCATAAAAAGGCCTGGATATCTAACTCTATATTTAACCCTTTAGGTTCCAAACAGTCAAGGGTTTTTATCCAAAAGGTTTCCCTTTGTCTTAACTTGAGTAATCTGTTTGTATCCCATTTATCTGGTGCAACCCATTCTATAATTTTGATACTAAGGTCATTAGGGTTTTGATTATGACAAACTTTGAAGTGAAAAGATACACTGTGATTATCAAAGCCTGACTCTATATTTTTTATGTGTTCTCTCAATCTATACTTTATTTTTCTTTTGGTTCTACCTACATAGATTTTGCCACATTTGCAGGTAAGTTGGTATACTACATAAGTGGTATGGCAAGTACATCTATGTTTGCATTTATAAGTATAGCTGCCATCATAATTGAAAACGACAGTATGTTGTGTATCTATGAGGGGACACATAACACACTCAGAAACTTTACATGGATAGAGGCCTACCTGTCCCCCACACCAGTTAGTCAATGTTCCATTATTTACTTTGTGTCTAAGTTTAGTGGGAGCTAGATAATTTTTGATATCTTTACTTTTTTTAAAAATAACTTCAGGTTTATCCCCTAAAACATTATGAAGCACAGGATCAAGTTTCAATACCTCCCAGTGTTTGCACAAAATTATTTTGATTTGGTGGTGCTGGTTGTTATACCTAGTAATGAATTTAACATTCCCTTCATCATAATTTTTCCTAGCTTTGTTCTTGTTCTTATGTTGACCTTTAATGAGTTGTGTTCTGTTCATTTGCAGGACCTTTACTTTGGCAGTGTCTAATAGCTGTTTATCATATCCTTTCTCTAAAAACTTTTTGGTTAAATGTTCTGCTTCCTTATTAAAATCTTCTAAATAAGTGCAATTGCGGCGAATTCTCTGGTACTGTCCCAGTGGTACATTATTTTTCCACTGTTTATAGTGCCCACTTTTCGCATTAAGTAAACTATTTCTATCTATAGGTTTATGAAAATTCTTTACACATACCTTGTTGGTGTGGACATCGTGATACAATACCAAATCTAAAAACGGAATACATTCCGGAGAACTCTCATATGTAAATTTTAAATTAAAAAGATTAGAGTTAATATGAGCTATAAAATTTTTAATTTGATCTTTTGGACCCTGCCAAATAATTAAAATATCATCTATATATCTAAAATACTTTAAAATATTGTTTAAAAAAGGATTGTTATTCCAAATAAAATTATTTTCAAATATGGACATGTATATATTTGCATACGATGGGGCAAACATAGTCCCCATCGCAGTACCCTGTACTTGATGATAAAAAATTCCCTCGAATAAAAAATAGTTATGTGTGAGAACAAATAAAATAGCATCCTCAATGAATTTCCTTTGCAATAGGGGTAAATGAGTGTTCATTAGGGATTGCTTTATAGCTGCTATACCTTTAGAATGAGGAATACAGGTATACAGAGCAGCAGCATCACAGGTTATCCATACATAATCCTTATTCCATTCTATACCTTCCATTTTATTTATGACATCTATTGTGTCTCTGAAATAGGCTCTATTAGATACCAGGTTGTAAAAATGAATCTACATATTTAGACAAATTGTCACATAAAGAGCCTATCCCAGAGACAATAGGCCTTCCAGGGGGATTAAGGGGGTCCTTATGGACCTTGGGTAGATGATAAAAACATGCTATCTTGGGAGCTACTTCATGTAAAAATTTAAACTCCTCCATATTAAGAATTTTCAAGGATAGGGCTTCTTTTAAAAGATTAAATAATTCATTTTTAAATTTATTGGTAGGATTAAAAGTTAGGGGCAAATATGTGTTTTTGTCACCTAACAGACGCATTGCTTCTGCCAAACAGTCCTTTTTATTCTGTACAACTATACCTCCGCCTTTATCGGTGGCCCTAAAAATGATGTCATTGTCTTCACTTAGGAGAAGTAATGCAGTCCTTTCTTCTCTAGATAGATTATCTCTGTCCGATTTTATTCTATGTGATGTATTTTTAGAAAGTGCTTCAATATCCTGACAAACTAGCCTAGTAAAGATCTTAATATACTCCGTTTGACTATGGATAGGATAAAAGATGGATTTACGTTTCAATGAACAGTGTTGAACAGAAAAATCATCACTGTCTTCATATGTAGACATATCAGATAGATTTAAATCAGTTACTATATTGTCTGTTTCTAAATTTCCCCCTAAAATTTCTAATGTATTGATGTCTTCCTCACTAATACTATTATTACCTTCCAGTGAATTAGCTACAATATTTTTTGAGAAATACCTCTTAAGTGTAACTTTTCTAATAATTTTTTGAACATCAATATATAAATTAAAATAATTGGGGGTACTATTAGGAGCATAATTCAGACCCTTGGTAAGTAGTCTTAACTCACTGGTTGTAAAATTCCTATCTGATAAATTAAATATCATTTTAGTACTTTACTCTAACTCCATCTCTCTTTGTTTCTTTTTCCTTGATTTAAGTCCTCCCCTATTCCCTCTCGGTCTGTTTCGTCTAGGGTTCTTTTTGGATTCCTCTGACTCAGGGGTTTCGATAGAAAATATTCCCTCTCCAGATTCTGCCCTTCTGAGTGATGTTGTTGGGGCACTTGTTGTTTGTGGTATTGATGCCCCTGATTCTGCCCCCCCTTGCTGTCTCCAAGGGGGTACCCCTAAAAAATGTTTATTACCTTGTGTTATAGAATTAGATTTATTATTGGTTCTGTGGGTATGGATGTAATTGTTTTTAGGTCGGGCCCCTTCCTGTTGCCATCTAGGGGATTGTGGTTGTTTGTTCAAATCAGCGAATCTATTGTGAGTGGGTACTTCATGCCAGGAAGTAGATTCCTTACTTTTATAATGTGCTCCTGAATCCTGATATTCATTTCTATTGGTTTTATTACCATGGCCTTTATATTTATTTTTCATATAATGATTATCTTTACTCCAATTACCCCTAGGTGTTTTATTGTCATGAGTATTTCTATCAATATGTTCTGTAGGTTTTTTATTATTATGATAATTAGTGCTATGAACAGCTGGCGATAAAACCTGAGTATGATTATCTTCAAAATTAAAACGGAAAGATACCCCCTCATCAGTTACATGGTTGTTAATATTATGATTTCTCTGTGAGGCATTCTTTTTATAAGAGTATACTTGGTCATTTTTAAAATCTTCCAAGTCCCTCTGTAGCTTTTTAGTTTTATTACATTTGAGCTCACTGGAAAAAGAGTCTATTCTGGATTGGATGTTTATATTTAATTATTTCAACTTCTGAATGTGTTCAAAAGGTTGTAATTTGTTAACTAGTTCATCTATCCCTTTTTTTTAGTGAGTTCAATTTGTATTCCCTGTACTTAATTAATAATTTAATAAGTGCTTTGGAACAAGCATGTAATATTTGTTCCCACTCTAACTGAAACTCCACTTCATCGAAATGTAAAAATTCTAAGACCACGGGGTATAATGTCATGAAGGATATAGTTATCTAAAAGTACCAGGTCTTGCCATTCCTTGGCATCCTTCAATAGTAGTTTTTCTAAATCCCTAAAGAGTGTAAGGGGATCTGAGGAACAATTATTAGAGGTATTTCCCTCTAAAAGATTAGAGGACCTCTGTCTGTTACTACGCAGAGAATTATTACCAAATTGTATGGAACTAGTTAATAGCGTAATGCCTGTGGAAATAGAATTGATCTCAATATTAGAATCGAGTACAATATTCTCCATATTGTTAGTAAAAACTGAAAGCTGCCCCGTTTAGGAGATATGTGATAACAAACCAAAACAAAAACGTGTGTAACTGCTTAACACACAACCGGGCGCTAACACAAAATTATGACAAGGTTACCAAATATTACAGGCATAAGAAATACACAGACATGGGTAGAAAAAAATACACAGAATTGCAAACAAAATAAGAGTCCATCCGTTGAAATATAGAAAGTCTGTAGATAGCTTACTTACAGCATGTAGATGCAATATATATGGTGAAGCATGTAATGTGCACCTGAACAAGGTACAGTCCTGCTGCTCCTCCAAATAGGGGTAAACTCCACTGTCCCCAACGAGATGTACTCTAAATGATAGAAGGGGAGAAGCGCGGACTCAAGTGCAGTATAAAAAGTTTTATTAAATATATAACACAAGACAAATTAACACTCACAAGATGCTATAGCGGTCTATGCATATCAAAAGCCGACTGCTATATCCCAAACCGGATTCTTTACAACAATACTTCCGGATGTATGTGACCAGTCCGTTTCAGTCTCTCTTGTAGGAGTACAGCTCCACTGGTTTTACAAACAAACCCGCTCTGCACTGCAGTCGCGGGATGGATGACGTCTCCTGTAGCACTGGGTAAGTGACTGGATCGCTGAAACTTCCTTGGAGACTACGGATCCCACCAGGGACCAAACAGCTAAGCCAATTACTTCTACGCGTTTCGTCCCGTATCGTCGGGACTTTGTCAAGAATGCTTAGCTCATCCTCTTTGCCCCTTATATACCCAGAAGGGGAAAAAATCTTCCCATACATTTAATTAATAATATATAATACAATTAAAGGTACATAGAGGGCACAGAGGAAAACAAAATTAATAATATTATGGGTGCAATTTAATTTGATAATAATATATGTAAATTAAAAATATGTTCTAAAAAGAATTCAATTCATTAGAGGGAAAATTTATCCTATTCTCAGGTAATAGTGTACAATTTCATATTTGCATAAATACACATAAATGAAATAATATAATATATAATAGATCCTAAACTACATATATACATATTATAAAAAATAAATAATTAAAAACACTATAATTCAGATGATAAAAAGCAGTGTCATAAAAAGACCTGGATATCTAACTCTATATTTAACCCTTTAGGTTCCAAACAGTCAAGGGTTTTTATCCAAAAGGTTTCCCTTTGTCTTAACTTGAGTAATCTGTTTGTATCCCATTTATCTGGTGCAACCCATTCTATAATTTTCATACTAAGGTCATTAGGGTTTTGATTATGACAAACTTTGAAGTGAAAAGATACACTGTGATTATCAAAGCCTGACTCTATATTTTTTATGCGTTCTCTCAATCTATACTTTATTTTTCTTTTGGTTCTACCTACATAGATTTTGCCACATTTGCAGGTAAGTTGGTATACTACATAAGTGGTATGGCAAGTACATCTATGTTTGCATTTATAAGTATAGCTGCCATCATAATTGAAAACGACAGTATGTTGTGTATCTATGAGGGGACACATAACACACTCAGAAACTTTACATGGATAGAGGCCTACCTGTCCCCCACACCAGTTAGTTAATGTTCCATTATTTACTTTTTGTCTAAGTTTAGTGGGAGCTAGATAATTTTTGATATCTTTACTTTTTTTAAAAATAACTTCAGGTTTATCCCCTAAAACATTATGAAGCACAGGATCAAGTTTCAATACCTCCCAGTGTTTGCACAAAATTATTTTGATTTGGTGGTGCTGGTTGTTATACCTAGTAATGAATTTAACATTCCCTTCATCATAATTTTTCCTAGCTTTGTTCTTGTTCTTATGTTGACCTTTAATGAGTTGTGTTCTGTCCATTTGCATGACCTTTACTTTGGGCAAGGAGTCTACATCAGGTTTCCCCATCACCCATAGGGAGACTACAAAAGGCCCTTTTAAGGGCTATTAGTAGTTTAGTATTAGATTAGGGGCTATTTTTATTTTGGGGGGAATTTTTATAGGGGTATTAGTTTAGGTTTCATTTTTTTTATTTTGGATAGCTTTGTTTATTTTTTCAGTAATTTTACTTTTTTATGTTTTGTAACTTTAGCTTGGGGGTTTGTATTTTTTAAACATAGACTGCCCTTTGGGCAGGCTTATCGCCTAGTAAATAGATAAAAGCTAATAAATAAAAAGTCATGTGATCAGGGGGCTGTCAGAAGATGCTTAGATGCAAGGTAATTACAGAGGTAAAAAGTGTATTAATGTAAGCATGTTTTCTGTGCAAAACTGGGAAATAGGTAATAAAGGGATTATCTATCTTTTTAAACAATAACATTTGACTGTCCCTTTAAAAGCTGTAATTAAAGAGACAGAGAAGTCAGAATAATGATAATTCGTATAGAGCATGCAATTTGAAGATACTTTTCAGTTTAATTATATTACCAAATATAATTTGTTCTCTTGGTATCCTTTATTAAAAAACATACCATGGTAGGCTCGGTAGCAGCAGAAATAGGAACTCTTAAATGGAAAAATATTTTACAAAAAGGAAATGAGGGCAATATTATTACATTTCACTCTTAGATAATGAACATTTCTAATTGTATTTTAACTTTTTGAAGCCAAGATTTTATGATGATAAATGTAACTTTTTTTTAAATTATAGCTATAAATACTTTCGGCTAGATTACGAGTTTTGCGTTAGAGGCTGTGCAGTGCTAATGAGCAGTTTATGCTCACCGCTCACTTACAGACAGCGCTGGTATTACAGGTTTTTCCAAACCAGACAAGAAGTGAGCGTTGAGCAAAATTTTGCTCATTACCGCACTCCAATACCAGCGCTGCTTAAGTCAGCGGTGAGCTGGTGTAACGTGCTCGTGCACGATTTCCCTATAGGAATCAATGGGGAGAGCCAGCTGAAAAAAAGTCTAACACCTGCAAAAAAGCAGCGTAAAATTCCCTAACGCAGCCCCATTGATTCCTATGGGGAAATAAAATTTATGTCTACACCTAACACCCTAACATGAACCCCGAGTCTAAACACCCCTAATCTTACACTTATTAACCCATAATCTGCCGCCCCCAACATTGCCGCAACCTACATTATATTATTAACCCCTAATCTGCCACTCCGGACATCGCCGCCACCTACATTTTACTTATGAACCCCTAATCTGCTGCCCCCAACATCGCTGACACCTACATTATATTTATTAACCCCTAATCTGCCTTCCGCAATGTCGCCGCAACCTACCTACACTTCTTAACCCCTAATCTGCCGCCCCCAACGTCGCCGCCATTATAATGAACATATTAACCCCTAAACCGCTGCACTCCCGCATCGCAAACATTAGTTAAAGATTATTAACCCCTAATCTCCTGGCCCTAAAATCGCCGCCACCTACCTACATTTATTAACCCCTAATCTGCCGCCGCCACTATATTAAAATTATTAACCCCTAAACCTAACACCCCCTAACTTAAATATAATTTAAATAAATCTAAATAAAATTACTATAATTAACTAAATTATTCCTATTTAAAACTAAATACTTACCTGTAAAATAAACCCTAAGCTAGCTACAATATAACTAATAGTTACATTGTAGCTAGCTTAGGGTTTATTTTTATTTTACAGGCAAGTTTGTATTTATTTTAACTAGGTAGAATAGTTACTAAATAGTTATTAACTATTTAATAACTACCTAGCTAAAATAAATACAAATTTACCTGTACAATGCAACCTAACCTAAATTACACTAACACCTAACACTACACTATAATTAAATTAATTCCCTAAATTAAATACAATTAAATAAAATTGTACAAAAACAAACAAACACTAAATTACAGAACATAATAAACAAATTACAAGATTTTTAAACTAATTACACCTAATCTAATCCCTCTAACAAAATAAAAAAGCCCCCCCAAAATAAAAAAAAGCCCTACCCTAAATTACAAATAGCCCTAAAAAGGGCCTTTTGCGGGGCATTGCCCCAAAGTAATCAGCTCTTTTACCTGTAAAAAAATTACAAATCCCCTTCAACATTAAAACCCACCACCCACACAACCAACCCTACTCTAAAACCCACCCAATACCCCCTTAAAAAAACCTAACACTAACCCCTTGAAGATCACCTTATGAAGCCAGGAGAAGTCTTCATCCAAGCCGGGCAAAGTGGTCCTCCAGACGGACAGAGGTCTTCATCCAGACGGCATCTTCTATCTTCATCCATCTGGCAAGGAGTGGGTCCATCTTCAAGACATCCGGCGTGGAGCATCCTCTTCCAACGAAGTCTTCTTTCTAAATGACGGTTCCTTTAAGTGACGTCATCCAAGATGGCGTCCCTTCAATTCCGATTGGCTGATAGAATTCTATCAGCCAATCGGAATTAAGGTAGAAAAATTACTATTGGCTGATGCAATCAGCCAATAGGATTGAAGTTCAATCCTATTGGCTGATTCAATCAGCCAATAGGATTGAGCTGGCATTCTATTGGCTGTTCCAATCAGCCAATAGAATGCCAGCTCAATCCTATTGGCTGATTGCATCAGCCAATAGGATTTTTTCTACCTTAATTCGGATTGGCTGATAGAATTCTATCAGCCAATCGGAATTGAAGGGACGCCATCTTGGATGACGTCACTTAAAGGAACCGTCATTTAGTAAGAAGACTTTGTTGGAAGAGGATGCTCCGCGCCGGATATCTTGAAGATGGACCCGCTCCGCGCCGGATGGATGAATACTTCTGCCCGTCTGGAGGACCACTTCGCCTGGCTTAGGTGATCTTAAAGGGGTTAGTGTTAGTTTTTTTTAAGGGGGTCTTGGGTGGGTTTTAGAGTAGGGTTGATTGTGTGGGTGGTGGGTTTTAATGTGGGGGGGGGGATTTGTAATTTTTTTTACAGGTAAAAGAGCTGATTACTTTGGGGCAATGCCCCGCAAAAGGCCCTTTTAAGGGCTATTTGTAATTAGTGTAGGGTAGGACTTTTTTTATTTTGGGGGTCTTTTTTATTTTGTTAGGGGGATTAGATTAGGTGTAATTATTTTAAAAATCTTGTAATTTGTTTATGATTTTCTGTAATTTAGTGTTTTTTTAATTTTGTACTTTAGATAATTTTATTTAATTGTATTTAATGTAGGGAATTAATTTAATTATAGTGTAGTCTTAGGTGTAATTGTAACTTAGGTTAGATTTTATTTTACAGGTACTTTTGTATTTATTTTAACTAGGTAGTTATTAAATAGTTAATAACTATTTAGTAACTATTCTACCTAGTTAAAATAAATACAAACTTGCCTGTAAAATAAAAATAAACCCTAAGCTAGATACAATGTAACTATTAGTTATACTGTAGCTAGCTTACGGCTAGATTTAGAGTTTTGTCGGTAAGGACCCGCGTAGCTAACGCCGGCTTTTTTCTGGCCGCACCATAAAAATAACTCTGGTATTGAGAGTCCATATAATGTCAGCGTTAGGCTCCAAAAAAGAAGCGTAGAGCATTTTTAATGCAACTTCAACTCTCGATACCAGAGTTGCTTACGGACGCGGCCAGCCTCAAAAACGTGCTCGTGCACGATTCCCCCATAGGAAACAATGGGGCTGTTTGAGCTGAAAAAAAACCTAACACCTGCAAAAAAAACGCATTCAGCTCCTAACGCAGCCCCATCGTTTGCTATGCGTAAACACTTCCTACGTCTGCACCTAACACTCTAACATGTACCCCGAGTCTAAACACCCCTAACCTTACACTTATTAACCCCTAATCTGCCACCCCCGCTATCGCTGACCCCTGCATATTATTATTAACCCCTAATCTGCCGCTCCGTAAACCGCCGCTACTTACATTATCCCTATGTACCCCTAATCTGCTGCCCCTAACACCGCCGACCCCTATATTATATTTATTAACCCCTAATCTGCCCCCCACAACGTCGCCGCCAGCTACCTACAATAATTAACCCCTAATCTGCCGCCCCCGCTATCGCTGACCCCTGCATATTATTTTTAACCCCTAATCTGCCGCTCCGTAAACCTCCGCTACTTACATTATCCCTATGTACCCCTAATCTGCTGCCCCTAACACCGCCGACCCCTATATTATATTTATTAACCCCTAATCTGCTCCCCACAACGTCGCCTCCACCTGCCTACACTTATTAACCCCTAATCTGCCGAGCGGACCGCACCGCTATTATAATAAAGTTATTAACCCCTAATCCGCCTCACTAACCCTATAATAAATAGTATTAACCCCTAATCTGCCCTCCCTAACATCGCCGACACCTAACTTCAATTATTAACCCCTAATCTGCTGACCGGAGCTCACTGCTATTCTAATAAATGTATTAACCCCTAAAGCTAAGTCTAACCCTAACACTAACACCCCCCTAAATTAAATATCATTTAAATCTAACGAAATTAATTAACTCTTATTAAATAAATTATTCCTATTTAAAGCTAAATACTTACCTGTAAAATAAATCCTAATATAGCTACAATATAAATTATAATTACATTGTAGCTATTTTAGGATTAATATTTATTTTACAGGCAACTTTGTAATTATTTTAACCATGTACAATAGCTATTAAATAGTTAAGAACTATTTAATAGTTACCTAGTTAAAATAATAACAAAATTACCTGTAAAATAAATCCTAACCTAAGTTACAATTAAACCTAACACTATACTATCATTAAATTAATTAAATAAAATACCTACAATTACCTACAATTAAACCTAACACTACACTATCAATAAATTAATTAAATACAATATGTACAAATAACTACAATGAAATAAACTAACTAAAGTACAAAAAATAAAAAAGAACTAAGTTACAAAAAATAAAAAAATATTTACAAACATAAGAAAAATATTACAACAATTTTAAACTAATTACACCTACTTTAAGCCTCCTAATAAAATAACAAAGACCCCCAAAATAAAAAATGCCCTACCCTATTCTAAATTACTAAAGTTCAAAGCTCTTTTACCTTACCAGCCCTGAACAGGGCCCTTTGCGGGGCATGCCCCAAGAGGTTCAGCTCTTTTTCCTGTAAAAAAAAAATACAATACCCCCCCCCAACATTACAACCCACCACCCACATACCCCTAATCTAACCCAAACCCCCCTTAAATAAACCTAACACTAAGCCCCTGAAGACCATCCTACCTTGTCTTCACCTCACCAGGTATCATCGATCCGTCCTGGCTCCAAAATCTTCATCCAACCCAAGCGGGGGCTAGACATCCATCATCCGGTGGCTGAAGAGGTCCAGAAGAGGCTCCAAAGTCTTCATCCTATCCGGGAAGAAGAGTAGATCCGGACCGGCAACCATCATCTTCCAAGCGGCCTCTTCTATCTTCATCCGATGAGGACCGGCTCCATCCTGAAGACCTCCGACGCGGACCCATCTTCATCCGACGACGTCTAACTGAAGAATGACGGTTCCTTTAAGGGATGTCATCCAAGATGGTGTCCCTCGAATTCCAATTGGCTGATAGGATTCTATCAGCCAATCGGAATTAAGGTAGGAATATTCTGATTGGCTGATGGAATCAGCCAATCAGAATCAAGATCAATCCGATTGGCTGATCCAATCAGCCAATCAGATTGAGCTCGCATTCTATTGGCTGATCGGAACAGCCAATAGAATGCAAGCTCAATCTGATTGGCTGATTGGATCAGCCAATCGGATTGAACTTGATTCTGATTGGCTGATTCCATCAGCCAATCAGAATATTCCTACCTTAATTCCGATTGGCTGATAGAATCCTATCAGCCAATCGGAATTCGAGGGACGCCATCTTGGATGACGTCCCTTAAAGGAACCGTCATTCTTCAGTTGGACGTCGCCGGATGAAGATGGGTCCGCGTCGGAGGTCTTCAGGATGGAACAGGTCCTCATCGGATGAAGATAGAAGATGCCGCTTGGAAGATGATGGTTGCCGGTCCGGATCTACTCTTCTTCCCGGATAGGATGAAGACTTTGGAGCCTCTTCTGGACCTCTTCAGCCACCGGATGATGGATGTCTAGCCCCCGCTTGGGTTGGATGAAGATTTTGGAGCCAGGACGGATCGGTGATACCTGGTGAGGTGAAGACAAGGTAGGATGATCTTCAGGGGCTTAGTGTTAGGTTTATTTAAGGGGGGTTTGGGTTAGATTAGGGGTATGTGGGTGGTGGGTTGTAATGTTGGGGGGGGGGTATTGTATGTTTTTTTTTTTACAGGAAAAAGAGCTGAACTTCTTGGGGCATGCCCCGCAAAGGGCCCTGTTCAGGGCTGGTAAGGTAAAAGAGCTTTGAACTTTAGTAATTTAGAATAGGGTAGGGCATTTTTTATTTTGGGGGTCTTTGTTATTTTATTAGGGGGCTTAGAGTAGGTGTAATTAGTTTAAAATTGTTGTAATATTTTTCTTATGTTTGTAAATATTTTTTTATTTTTTGTAACTTAGTTCTTTTTTAGTTTTTGTACTTTAGTTTATTTCATTAATTTATTGATAGTGTAGTGTTAGGTTTAATTGTAGGTAATTGTAGGTATTTTATTTAATTTATTTATTGCTAGTGTAGTGTTAGGTTTAATTGTAACTTAGGTTAGGATTTATTTTACAGGTAAATTTGTAATTATTTTAACTAGGTAGCTATTAAATAGTTCTTAACTATTTAATAGCTATTGTACCTGGTTAAAATAATTACAAAGTTGCCTGTAAAATAAATATTAATCCTAAAATAGCTACAATGTAATGATAATTTATATTGTAGCTATATTAGGATTTATTTTACAGGTAAGTATTTAGCTTTAAATAGGAATAATTTATTTAATAAGAGTTAATTAATTTCGTTAGATTTAAATTATATTTAATTTAGGGGGGTGTTAATGTTAGGGTTAGACTTAGCTTTAGGGGTTAATACATTTATTAGAATAGCTGTGAGCTCCGGTCGGCAGATTAGGGGTTAATGTTTGAAGTTAGGTGTCGGCGATGTTAGGGAGGGCAGATTAGGGGTTAATACTATTTATTATAGGGTTAGTGAGGCGGATTAGGGGTTAATAACTTTATTATAATAGCGGTGCGATCCGCTCGGCAGATTAGGGGTTAATAAGTGTAGGCAGGTGGAGGCGACGTTGAGGGCGGCAGATTAGGGGTTAATAAATATAATATAGGGGTCGGCGGTGTTAGGGGCAGCAGATTAGGGGTACATAGCTATAATGTAGATGGCGGCGCTTTGCGGTCGGCAGATTAGGGGTTAATTATTGTAGGTAGCTGGCGGCGACGTTGTGGGGGGCAGGTTAGGGGTTAATAAATATAATACAGGGGTCGGCGGTGTTAGGGGCAGCAGATTAGGGGTACATAGGGATAACTTAGGGGTTAAAAAAAAAAAATCGTGTGGCGGCGATGTGGGGGGACCTCAGTTTAGGGGTACATAGGTAGTTTATGGGTGTTAGAGTACTTTAGAGTACAGTAGTTAAGAGCTTTATGAAGCGGCGTTAGCCCAGAAAGCTCTTAACTACTGACTTTTTTCTGCGGCTGGAGTTTTGTCATTAGATTTCTAACGCTCACTTCAGACACGACTCTAAATACCGGAGTTAGAAAGATCACATTGAAAAGATAGGATACACAAATGACGTAAGGGGATCTGCGGTATGGAAAAGTCACGGCTGAAAAGTGAGCGTTAGACCCTTTTTTGAGTGACTCCAAATACCGGAGTTAGCCTAAAACCAGCGTTAGGAGCCTCTAACGCTGGTTTTCACGGCTAACGCCAAACTCCAAATCTAGGCCTTAGGGTTTATTTTATAGGTAAGTATTTAGTTTTAAATAGGAATAATTTAGTTAATGATAGTTATATTTATTTAGATTTATTTAAATTATATTTAAGTTAGGGGGTGTTAGGGTTAGGCTTAGATTTAGGGGTTAATAACTTTAATATAGTGGTGGCGACGTTGGGGGCGGCAGATTAGGGGTCAATAAATGTAGGTAGTTGTCGGCGATGTTAGGGACGGCAGATTAGGGGTAAATTATATTTAACTAGTGTTTACGATGTGGGAGTACGGCCGTTTAGGGGTTAATATATTTATTATAGTTGCGGCGATGTCCGGTTCGGCAGATTAGGGGTTACATTTTTTTTTTTTAGTGTTTGCAATGTGGGAGGGCCTCGGTTTAGGGGTTAATAGGTAGTTTATGGTGTTAGTGTACTTTTTAGCACTTTAGTACAGAGATTTATGCTACGGCATTGTAGTGTAAAACTTTTAACTACTGACTTTAAAATGCGGTACCAGTCTTGACAGGAGAGGGTCTACCGCTCACTTTTTGTCAGACTCGTAATACCGGTGCTATGCAAGTCCCATTGAAAAATGATGATACGCAATTTATGTAAGTGGATTTGCGGTATTTCCAAGTCTGGCCAAAAAAGTGAGTGGTTAGCCTGTACCTTCAAGACTCGTAATACCAGCGGGCGTTAAAAAGCAGCGTTAGGACCGGCTAACGCTGCTTTTTAAGCCTAACGCACAACTCGTAATCTAGCCGTTTGTTTTTAGATAATGTTAGTGTTTTGCTTTTCATTTTTATGCTTTTTTAGGTTTAGACTTCTCAAGGGTACATTTGTGTAACAATCTAAGTGGCTACACTGAAGATTAAAGTGTGCACACATTTTAGTCACTTGGCCAAAAATTGCACAGGTCAAAATATTGGAGGGGACATTTTCAGCAATACTGTTGTAAACTTAAACGGACATGAAACCCCAAATTTTTATTTCATGATGCAGACAAAAAAATTTGATTTTAAACAACTTTCCAGTTTACTTCTATTATTTAATTTTCTTCTTTCTCTTGGTATCATTAGTTGAAAAGCATACCTAGGTAGGCTCAATAACAGCAATGCATTATTGCTACTGACTGCTGTCTGGACATAAATGCCTCTTTTTGTTGGTTTACCAGATGTGTTCTAGCTCTCAGTAGTGCAGTGTTGCTCCGTAAACAAAGGATACCAAGAGAATGAAGCAAATTTGATAATACAAGTAAATTGGAAATTTGTTTAAAATCACATACTGTACCCCTATAATAACTGGTCTGTTAATAAAATGTCCTGTTCTCTTGGATTTCCTCTTTCCAGATTTCTTTTTTATTTATTTTTTATTTAGAAAAAGGGTCTCCTTTCAATTCATAATATATTACTGTGCAAAAGCTTCAAAATCACCTAAGTTGTTCTTTGGCTTATTTTATATGACATTTCAATTAAATTAACAGTTACAATTAGTTAAACTTTCTGAGTATTGTATGTGATACATCTGAAATATTTTTTTCCTTACGTTCACTTTGGGTAAACATGGAAAAAATATAGGACTGTGGGCTTTTCACATAGCTGCACAGAAGAAAAATAGAACCCACCAATTTGAAAGGAATACAAAGCAACCAATTCAAAAAGTATATTGCCTTAATGCATGTTTTTACTTTTCCTTAAGGGGACAGTGTAAAGTCAAATTTACACGTATATGGATTGGACAGACCACAAAATTTTAAGCAACTTTCCAATTTACTTTTATGATCAATTTTGCTTAGTTTTCCTGGTATCATCTGGAAGCAGTGTTTACAATAATGTTTAGAGCACCACTGTGATACATACGCCTAGATTCCGAGTTTGGCATTAGGGTAAAAAAGCAGCGTTGGCCGGTCCTAACGCTGCTTTTTACCGCCCGCTGGTATTACGAGTTTCCCTAACGCCACAAAAATATCCACGAATCAAAAAAAAAACATTACACAAAGTACACTTACACTCATACAAACACTACACTATATTTATTTTTAATATTTCATATTTTCACTTCAAAATAGAACGGATCAAAGTTACGAGATCTCGGGTGTTTGAAAACCCCCCAGAGAAATCCATTCTCCATTGACTTACATAGACAGACGGGAACATACACTCATATAGCTACATCTAACTACTAATATTATCACATACATACACTAATCGATACATACAAACAATATACAGCACATTACATACACAAATTAGATTTTTATTATGAAATAAACACGATTTAGCTACTTTTTCACACAAGACCATGACGTCACTCACTTTACGCTCAAAACAAGTCTTGGATTTTATTTATACACACATTTTTATCCTCCATTGACTTCTATGGGTAAGACGTGCTCGTGCACGCAACAGGCAGATTTACCTAACGCACAGAAAAAGCGTAGACAAGAAAACTCGTAACGTAATACCAGCGTTAAAATTTTGAAACTAACTCATGCTTTCTTGCGTTAGTTCCGCTATGACAAATAGATCAAGAAATGGCTAGTTCTCTATGGAGTTATGGCTTTTACTTGTGTGAAATTCACTACAACATCAAATTGTTTTATACATTTACATTACATCAACTACAAATCACCATCAACAATACGAAATATATTTAATAAATTACATCATATTTAAAGGGACAGAAAAATAATTTGAACATTTCATTATTCACAAACAATAGACAATTGAAAACACGTCTCATTTACCTCTATTATAGCATTTCATTTATTCAACTCATATGCTTGCAGCCACAGCATATCTACATAGGCTTAACACATGATCATTCATGGATGCACATACATTACTTTCAGCATTCACTCATACATGTGCTTTTATATGATGGGGGAAAAACACATTACATTCTCTCTATGAATCAGGAAACAGAAAATAGGGATTTTACTGTACCTTTAACATCACGATTCACTCTCAATAAACCATTAGGAATTACGTACAATAAGAACATCATTAGAACAGATTACAGCTGTCACTTTTAGGGAAGGAACAACAATGCTATACTGATTTATAGAAGTCAGCATATGTGGGAGAGAATCACAATATATACGTATATGTACATAACACCCATCACGCAACCACAAAGCACACATTTATATTTTTAATCAGCACACAATAACAATGTAGTAAAATACAACAACACAATGAGGATTTGATAACTAGACAGGCAGGTTGATAATATGATGATGTCATCAGAAGCTTCAACCATACACATTACAGCTTTAGGACTGTACCGGCCATTTCAGATGTTTAGCACTCAATACTACAATACTACATATACGTAAACGAGAGTTTGGAACATCATTATTATTGCAATTTTAATGGAACGCGTACAATATTGACATCTCACAAATCACTTATATATACAATACTAGAGATGTCAGCCGGAAGATCTTCATTATTATTGCGATTCTAAAGGGACGCGTACAATATTGACATCTCGCAAATCACTTATATATACACTTTAACCATTTTGTTTTTATTTTAGCAAATGTCTGGTTTATGCAAAATACGCATATGTAGCATGTCTTAGCTTAAATGGGCCGATAGAGAATGCAATTTAACCATGTCATTGTCTCTTTCCGCAAATGTCTAGTTTTAGTTAAAAACAGATATGTAGCATGTTTTAGCTTAAATGGGCAGATAGAGAATGCAATTTAACCATTTTGTTTTTAGTTTAGCAAATGTCTGGTTAAAGAAAATACGCATATGTAGCATGTCTTAGCTTAAATGGGCAGATAGAGAATGCAATGTAACCATTTTGTTTTTATTTTAGCAAATGTCTGGTTTATGCGAAATACGCATATGTAGCATGTCTTAGCTTAAATGGGCATATAGAGAATGCAATTTAACCATGTCATTGTCTCTTTCCGCAAATGTCTAGTTTTAGTTCAAAACAGATATGTAGCATGTCTTAGCTTAAATGGGCAGATAGAGAATGCAATTTAACCATTTTGTTTTTATTTTAGCAAATGTCTGGTTTATGCGAAATACGCATATGTAGCATGTCTTAGCTGAAATGGGCAGATAGAGAATGCAATTTAACCATGTCATTGTCTCTTTCCGCAAATGTCTAGTTTTAGTTCAAAAAAGATATGTAGCATGTCTTAGCTTAAATGGGCAGATAAAGAATGCGATTTAAACATAGAATTATTTTTTAAGGAACATTTTTATGAAAAGTATTTTAATATAATAATTATAAATAAATTATTAATATTTGTCATTTTGTTATGTTCATTATTTATAGGTGATTCTGGTTACATGAGCCGGCCTTAGTTCATTACGCCTATACGTAACCCCACTGACGAGGCCCAGGAGCGCTATAATAGGGCGCACAAGTGGACTAGGGCTGTAGTGGAGAGGATGTTTGGGCTCCTCATAATGAGACTAAGATGCCTGGACAGGTCTGGAGGAGCCCTCCAATACAGCCCTAGTAAGGTGGCGAAGATCGTTATAGCCTGCAGCGTCCTGCATAACATTGCACAGCGGGCTGGGATGCTGCAGGCCGTCTAGGCACCCCAAGGCCTCCTCCAAGATGAGGAGGACGACCCTGTTCTAGAGGGGCCATTCCGGGACGAGGGGCTCAATGTCAGAGCAAACATCATCAACAGACGGTAAATAATAAGAAGTTAGATTGGAGTATTGCGAATATGTGTGAATTCTAGGGAAATGAGAAGTAGAGAATTGTGCAAACATGTTAGGATTGTTCATCAAATGATTATAAAAAATTATTTTGATTATTATAGGTGATGCTCCTGGCATTGGGTCCTGTAACGACTTCACCACCTGGTTTTTAAAGACATCAGCTGGTAAGTATAAATAATGTATGGACTGTGGCTGGCGGGAATTTGGCTCAATCACCCATCATATGGCATACATTTTACAAACTAGTATTTAGTTTACACATTACTAGAAATTTGGATACTCAGAAAGGGATCCTCTAGCAAGACTATATGTTTCAAAGTCATATTCAAAGTCACACATCAGAGGTTAGGTCTGCACAATGTATGACTCATCTTCACACTTGATATGATTGATAGAACATAACACAAGATTCTACACATGCTTAGTAAGCTGGTGATAGAAATAGTTTCAGAAATAGGGGGGGGGTGCAGAACTAATTCACACACTTGTATGGACTAAGGCTGTGGATGCATCCTATTGGAGACACTTAGATTATTTTTCTTTTAGATGGTATTTCACAATCCTCAATTTTGAAAATGATGAATAAGACACCTAATGAAGATAAACTGATATTTTGAAGATAATTGCCTTTCAAAGACCATACATCCAGGTTAGTTTGCACAATGCATGCTAGTTAAGAATCACAGGAGGAAGAATGTTAAAAGAATTAGGAATAGATACATGTCCTATATTAGAATATGTTTATTTTACATACATTACCTCTACTTTGTGCTAGAGAGGACTCACATTCTGACCAATCAAAGGTATACATTCTATAGTTGATATAGAGGTATATTATTTGAAGGGACATGAAATATTACATTAAATTATGTTCAGCATACAATATAAATAGATTTTTATATGATATACATTATTTTGTCTAATTTAAAATGCTAATGTTTAATTCTAAGATTGATTAGACAATATAATGGTATTTCTAATTATGGATAGATATAGATTTCATGTCTGAACCTTTTTATTAAATATCAAGACCAAAAAAATACATGTTAGAGCATAGACACAAGATGATTTAACAATTGTTCGATTTAATTAATATTTTAAGACATGTGTTCATGAAATAACTAATGTTTATAATATTTTTCTTTCTTTTTCAGTTTCATCTGTGATGATTTTTTTTTTTAATTTTATTTATTTTCTTGTCAATAAATTTATTTTCATACTATATCTTCTATTTTTTTTAATTAAAATACATATTCTTAGAGACATATCTCTATCACAGTAAGATAAGAAGAAATATATCCATCTAATCTGACAAGTAAACCAAATATAACTCCCATGATTGTTAGTCATCTATTTGACAAGCACATGCCAGATATAAAATAGAATAATTTTGGTTAATTTATTGAATGTAAAATATCAACACAGCTTATTCAGATAATGTTAAAGTCAAGTATCTTTCAACAATTTAATTTGAACTTAAATACATCTATGCTTTTATTGTGTGATTTATAGATGTTAAAATCATAAAATGTTTATGACGAGGATATGTGGTCTAAATTATACAAAATAACATTGTTCATTTCACTTTTAAGAAAGGAAAGTGTTTAACTTACATTAAAGTGACAGTGTAGTTGAATGTTAGATTTACATAATAATATCTTGGATTTTCCTTAGGTATCCAAAAACATTATTACAATAAATATAGGTTATTTATCTTTCATTTTCTTAAAGTTAATATGTTAGAAATTATCTGTAAATGAAACGTAAGTTAATTTCATATTTAGACCAAGCTAATTATTGTATGCCATATTGATTACTTTTCAGTTCTAGTGGAGTCATTTGAAGGGTCATTTAACTATAGATAGATCAAAAGATAACTTATAGCAATTATTCTCCTTACCTCTTGGATAGATAGCACATAACTAGATGTATTTTCAGTCCCCTTTAGTTTCTTTATACAATGTTAACTCCACATATTCCTAATGGTTTGGTCCTTAAAGGGACATTCCAAAAATATTTCATTTAGTGAATTATAGATAATATAAATTTTAGTTAAACACCATTTAAATGTACTATTATCATCTAATTATATTCAGTCTTTAGATATCCTTTGTTAAAGAAATAGCAATGCACATGGGTTAGACAATGACATAAGGCATCTATGTGCAACCAACAATCAGCAGCAAAAGAGCCTATCTATATATGGTTTTCAGTCAAGAATATAAATGGAAAAAAAGCTAATGAGAGAATAAAACCAAATGTGACGTTGTTTTAACATTGTATTATCCATCTAAATCAGTATAGAACATATAGCTTAATGTCACTTTAAGGTAAAGCTGTATAAATACAGCCATTAGAAGATATTTCATTCACAGTGGGGCAAACAATACAGAAGGTAATACAAATATGCTTGATTCTCATGTTCTCCTAATTTTTAGAAAGGGAGGTGCATAGGTTTATGATCAGCAAAACATTACTGGGAAATATCTACTTAATTGTGGCTGGCCAACAATGCATATTTACAATGTTTAGACAGATGTATTTAGATTGCATATTAGCTAATGAAAGGGACAGTAATTAAAAAGCGTTTCTTTCTGGAATCATAAATAAAATTTAATTATTAACATTTAATTATATCATCCATTTTAAATCATTATTTTTGGATTATTTCCTTTACAACCATATCTAGATATGCTCAGTAGCTGAACATTGGTGGATGCACAGAGATGCCTTTTGTGATTGGCTCAACCATGTGCATTGCAATTTCTTCTGTTAAGGATATCTAAAGATTAATCTAAATTGATAGTTTCATTTTAAAGTATAAAAATGTATTCTCTCTCATGATAATTTAAAAAAAATATTTGTTGTTATGTCCCTTTAAAAATAAAGACGTCATTGTCCAATAACAGATGTGAGCAGTTCAGACAAATACAAGCTTGAGGTTTATTTACTAATAATAAACAAATGTGTATTTTAACATTTATAATCAGATTATACAAGTTCAGGCCATTATAACCAGAAATTACGCATTTCAGAAATCTTGCGTGGGAAACGTATCTTGCAACACGAGATTCGCATCTTTAAAAATTAGATTCTAATGTCACGCAATAGCACACAATCGATGTGCATTATAAATACATTTAATAGAGCAATGTCAATACTTCACAATAAGTCACAAAATTGTTTTAATAAACAATAAATACATACAATGTTAAATTTGTATTATTACAACTTATTTGTATTAAAGAACATGATCAATATTAAACATCGAAATGTGTAAAACTAATGTGACTGGATTATATTTCCAAAAAAAAAGTCAAATTAATATTTAATGGATCACGTATATTACATCTGCATCACACATATCCACATAACAGTCCCATGAGTTACAAATAAGTCTACATGCCAAATGGAGTAACAGCACCCCCAGGAGGTATGTGTATGAAAGTTACTAAGATATGAAACATTAAGGAACAACCAATCAGAGTTCATCACACAAACATAACTTGAGTTATTATGGTCTCACAGACATGATAACAAAATTTCAAAATTTTATCCAATCAGATGTACAGATACCATGTTCCATGGTGCATCTCATGTTTACTTCACCATATAAAAGTCCATTACACGTTGCCATCTTTGTCAGTTCTCTAATGCCTGCCGGCAGTATTATATAATAATAATATATAATATATATATTCTAAGGACTAGCAGGCATGACGCCTCCCAGGTTCACCAAGCCGGAGAGTGCTGCACTGGTCAACGCCGTTGAGGACTTCTATCCACAGCTGTTTGGGAACAAGAAGAAGTCGACGAAGCAGAGTATTAAGAAGGCCCTCTGGGCGTCTATCACCAATGATGTTAATTTGGTGTGTGGTGTCCAGAGGAGCCAGGATCAAATCATGCGGAGGTTCGGAGATATGAGGTTGCGTTTGCACAAAAAAGTCGACCTTATAAGGGAGTGTGTACAAGCCTGTCGGAGGGATGGCAAAACTTAAACCCCCACATAAACTCTACCTACTCCCTTATGAGGTGACTTTATGCAAGCTCCTCAATCTCCGGGTCCCCTGCAGATTTAGATCCTCTCACTCCTCGGCCTCTTCTTCTTCCCCCCCAGCTGCTGGATCAGAAAGTCCTGACCCGGAGGCCAGTGCAGCTGCTTCTCCGTCCGGTGGCCTGGGAGGAGCGGACAGAGAATCTGAACCAGGTAACTATCCAACTTCATATAATATATTCATATTTGAGTAGATTTTTAAGAAATGTGTATATAGTCATATATTCAACCTATATAGATCTCACACATACGCTACATATGATGTTCAGATATCTGATTTTAGATTCGTCACACATGAAATAGGAGTGATGTTTCTTGCGCTCTACAGAATATGCGTCACAGAGCGAAAAAGGAATTGTGCATCTGTGAAATCCCTATCATCCTCCATTTCATACATTGACTATCGAATCATAACACATTTCTAAATATTATTTGTTATTGTTCAATATTAACAAATATTCAATTTGAATCTCGTAATACACCCAATTGCCAATATATTTGAATTCTTTATAAATGATACTCATCACACTACTATATCCAAAACAATTCTGAATCACGGATGCGCAATCCCGCTTGGAATCATTGCGCAATGATCACGAAAGAAAGAATTGCGCACACATGTGAACATGTGTTTGCTGTAACTGGCATCGCTTTAGGCATGTTGGTCAAATCACGGATGCGCAATTCCGCTTGGAATCATTGCGCAATGATCACGAAAGATAGAATTGCGCACACACGTGAACATGTGTTTGCTGTAACTGGCATCGCTTTAGACATGTTGGTGAAATCACGGATGCGCAATTCCGCTTGGAATCATGGCGCAATGATCATGAAAGATAGAATTGCGCACACACGTGAACATGTGTTTGCTGTAACTGGCATCGCTTTAGACATGTTGGTCAAATGTATAAGTTAATTAGTATATTAGGGAAGAATACAGTATCCTTATTTACAATCTTCTACATTATAAAAGCTATACTAGCAAGATCAAAATAAACAATGAAATATCTCTATCAATTGTTGAGAATGCAAGAAAACACAAAATGAATTAAAGTTACAGTCAACAACATAAAAGATTGAAAATAAGAATACAGGATCTCTTTATTTAGACATTAATTGAGGAAACAATGAACTCATGTAAATACAAATAGATTTGTACTTTGTCAATTAGAATTGAAAAATCCAATTGTTTGTCTCCATGATCTGATTTGTATTAATGATATCCAATCCTCAATTAATATTTTACAGATCGTGATGTTGGTGCTGGAACCTCAAGCCAGGGTTCGTCACAGCATGGTATGTCTCATATTAATTTACCTTTGTCTTACAAACCTGGACATAACATTACATAATACATTCACATTGTTAGATATTTATATGGATACTCTTATTATCTTTTCTGCTTATTTTAAAATAAGAATCACAAATCAAAGTTGGGATTACATTGTAATACGAATCTAAAATTATGAGTATTTGAGGATATCCCTTCTATTCTTGATATCTTCATTTTAATGTAAGCTTAGGTTCCTGCCCATTTTATATTCTGCCCCTGTGTAGTTCTTGCGATTTTTTGGATACATTTAGACAACACTAACACATTTTTTAAAAAGTGCTGAATCGAAAAATATACATTTCATACGTTTTTTTGTTTATTCTTATCATTAAAGGGACATGAAAACAAACATTTCACTTTTAGGATTTAGACACATGTGATTTCACAATAATTTCAATTTGGATTTGATTATCTAAATTGCTTCAGTCTATTGTTATCCTTATTAGAAAATCATATCACATGATGTCATGATGACATATTTTTCATAATAAATTCAGTTTTGCATTGTGATCAATATGTGTTGTGTCCAAAAAAAGATTAATGTACATTGCACAAATGGATCTATGTGCCACATGGCTTTGGTTTGATGTTTCACCAGTTGTTATTCAAAGTGTTGTTTGTGTGTATTATTTAAAAAACAACTATCAATAGGTATATTTAGATATGCAATAGAATCATATGAGATGAATAGTCTGTCTAATTTATTAAGAAATTAAACATATGTTAAAGACATCATTTTCTTTATAATCAACTTGATTAACTCATGCATTTATTGTTCATATTAGTGGTCTATTCTTCACATTTCTAAGTATATTCTTTTGAAAATTTGATACTGATGGGATTTAATGATGTCCAAACTGTGTTCACTAATATATATCTATATCATTAATAGATATAGTTGCTGTGGGGAGCCCAGAGGGATCCGGCACCAACGACGAGATGCCTTTGCAGGACTTGGGTAAGTCCATTGACTCATGCATATGTCATTGAAGGTGTATTTGTAATAAATATTATGATCATTATTCTGATGAAGCATTACATTTGAATAAAACAGATAATTTACTCATCTGATTATATATCTATTTATTTTTAATCTGTAAAGATTAAGATCTCAAAGCTTCTTAGTCTACACCTTTGTTCTTCAGAACATGGATAGCATATGTTTCTTTTTAGTATAAATTTAGACAACAATCATCAAGTGATACACACATGAGAACTCTTAAATGTTCCATGTACTCTGCTTTTGAGATAATTGTGAAAATACAGACACTAAAATGTAATTATTACTCATCGAGAATAACACATCTAATGTCATTTGTATGCTCCATCAAAATGATGTAAATCATAACTTTGGCTCAGTATATCTTTAATGCAACATTGATGTGTGTCCTTGAACAACGGTAACATATGTTATAATATCTGATATTAACCTGTACACAACATGTTATGTTTTACAGAGATTGATGTAACATGTGAGATGGAGGAGGAAGAGGCTCCCTTGGAGTCTGATGGTATGTGAAATATATATAACATGTATCCAACATGTATTATTGTTTGAAAACATTCTCTGGAAGAAAATCAAAGTCTACAGCTTTGGCACTTTAAAAATTATTATTCCATTATTTTTACAAAACACTACTTGCCCCCCTTTTTAAATCATGCAGCATGAACATATGTTTGTATTTTTCTTTCATTTATGTATGATTTGTCATTAATGACATCATGATGTCACATGCATATTCCATGCCAAACCACAATAATCATCTTCTGATTGTACAGACAGTCATTGCTATTCATCTGAGTGCCTATATGCAGACCATATCCTTATGTCATCATTGTTTAGAAATTCAAAAGCACTTCTAAGTATACATAAAACATAATCATGTTTAAATGCCTTGATTTAATTTCATGATGTATGAGATGTTAATATATTTTTATCTATTTCAGATGGACCCTCCTCTTCTGGGCATCAGCTTCTCAACCCTACCCAGTCCACTCCCAAGGTAGAAGTCCCTCCCCAGAGAGAAGCCCCTCCCAGACCTTCCCATTCCTCCTGTCTTTTCCAAAAAATGCCCCTTTGCCCCCACTCACCGCTCTCCCCATATTTTGGCCCGTACAGCTCCCCCACCTGACCAGCCCCCAATTCCCCAGGCCCCTGACTCCCCAGCTGTACGGGCTAACCCAGAGCAGCAACCCATCCCTCCCCAGCCCAATCTCATCCCTCCCCCCTTCCCTCCCCAGCCCAATCCAAGCCCTCCCCCTTCCATCCCCATCCCATCCCTCACCCCAGTCCCCACCTTCATTGTCCTGGGTGTCGGATTATCACAGTTGTAAGTATCATTTTAAATCCACATTATAACATATTTGATCTCATATCACTCTATATACCAATCACCACTACTTGGATAGAACAATAGAAAAATAACTTTTTAGTACCTTATCTCTTCTATAACCCATTGGGAGTGTAATTTGTTCTGCTTGCTGTGTTTACTCAGCTTGGCCTTGAGGCCAAAAGGTTTAAGGATAGGTGTGGATACCACAGGCTAACTCAACTTTTTCAAATGCCAATGTAAGGACAATGGAAATAATTTTAAACAATTTAATACACTCAAGCTGGTAAAGTGGATCATTGTGAACCAATTAAAGGGGAGAACATGTTTGAGTAAGCGGTCCCTTTAATGGTTTATGTGTGAAGAACATATTTAATGTGTAAATCTTCGAGATAGAATATTTAACTATAATAAGGATTTGTCTTTATTATTACAATGTATCTTTGCTCTCTTTTTATTATGTTATGTAATTATCATTAATATTCTTTGTTTGCTTTATTTTAGGTTGTGACTCAGCATGGCTGATGCTAGAGACTCTAGCACGTATAGAGCAGGCCGTGCTGAGGAACAGTTTGTTCCTGGGAAGGATATATGACACCATGCATGCCCAGCTACAGGTTGAGCAATTGACTCTACAACGTATGATGCGTGTAGAGTCAATGCTTGAATCTGTAGCTGGACATGCACAGGACGATGAGGGTGATGCTGATGCCCCATAAGTGGAGGATCTGGAGATGCTCCGAGGGCGCAGATACGAATCTTCCATCCACATGTTACTATGTTCAGTTTTATTGTTGCCATTTGGCCATTTTGTTTGTTTTTTTGTTGTGTCTGTTGCACTGTTTTACCTTGTCAAATGGCTCCAATGGGGCTGTGTTGGCCCTTGTCAACTCCCTCCAAGGATTGTGATGCACTCTTTTACCTTGTCAAATGGCTCCAATGGGGTTGTGCTGGCCCTTGTCAACTCCCTCCAAGTACTGTGATGCACTCTTTTACCTTGTCAAATGGCTCCAATTGGGCTGTGCTGGCCTTTGTTGGCCCTTGTCAACTCCCTCCAAGGACTGTGATGCACTCTTTTACCTTGTCAAATGGCTCCAATGGGGCTGTGTTGGCCCTTGTCAACTCCCTCCAAGGACTGTGATGCACTCTTTTACCTTGTCAAATGGCTCCAATGGGGCTGTGCTGGCCTTTGTTGGCCCTTGTCAACTCCCTTCAAGGACTGTGATGCACTCTTTTACCTTGTCAAATGGCTCCAATGGGGCTGTGCTGGCCCTTGTCAACTCCCTCCAAGGACTGTGATGCACTCTTTTACCTTGTCAAATGGCTCCAATGGGGCTGTACTGGCCTTTGTTGGCCATTGTCAACTCCCTCCAAGGACTGTGATGCACTCTTTTACCTTGTCAGATGGCTCCAATGGGGCTGTGTTGGCCCTTGTCAACTCCCTCCAAGGACTGTGATGCACTCTTTTACCTTGTCAAATGGCTCCAATGGGGCTGTGCTGGCCTTTGTTGGCCCTTGTCAACTCCCTCCAAGGACTGTGATGCACTCTTTTACCTTGTCAAATGGCTCCAATGGGGCAGATTTTTAAATATGTTTTTTTGTAACGTTATCTTATTTCTGTATGTTTTATGACATAATAATAAAATACATGTCATTCCAATATTATTTGTCCTCTTTATTCATGTCATTGATTGAAATCTATAGTTTATGTGGTTAATCCTTAAAGGGACATGAAACCAAATAATGGTCTTTTATGATTCATAAATATAATACTATTGTCAATAAATTTAATATTTACATCTCAAATTGAATTTGAGTCATTTTCTTGATATACTTTTCATAAAGGTTTATCTTTGCAAGATTATGATTAGCATAGGACTGAAGTTATCTATATATATATTGCTGGTTGTATATATATATATTTTTTTTTCTTTTTTTTGCACATCCATGTGTTCATTTCTAAACTATTTGTGAATTGATGCACCTTTAACAAATGATCCGAAGATTGATATAATGATATAATCTATGTAAATTGAAAATTTGATGTAAATAGTATCCTCTCTGGGAATCCAGAAACTTAATTGTTTGTATTTCATGTCCCTTTAAGTGATGCTGACCACAATTCTTAAGGAATGGATATGCATTTCTAATGTATTTGTGTACTTTTTTTTTTTTTTTTTTTAGTTTTTAAAGCTTTATTGGTAAGAAAGCTGAAAATACAAATAAATTCCCAAACGCAATGGGAAATATAAAGTCAGTCATGAAACATTATGTTACAAATACAAGAAAACCCGATTTACACTAGTAGCTTTTTCACAAAATCAGGTGGTACCGTGAGAAACACGGTTTAGCTGAGAACAAGAAGGAGTTGTAAGCAGGAAATAAAGATAAAGTGAGAAAAGAAGAAAGGGAGAGGGGGAAAGAAAAAGAAGAAGAAAAGGAGGGAGAAGAAAGGAAGAGAGACTCGTGTATAAAAGATGTTCAAGTAGGGTATGCATGGATGAACCCCTAAAAATCTGAACTAGGGAGCCAATTGGGTCTAAATAATTTAGTCCATTCTTCCCAAATCATCTCGAAGAGATCAATCTTATCTAGAGTATAAAATACATTTCGTTCCATAGAATTGATATAGGCCATAATTTCTGAGACAGAAGACCAGCTCGGAGGATATTGGCTCTTCCATTCTCTAGTAATTGCCAGTCTGGTGGCTGAGAAAAGATACACACATAAGTAGCTCTGGTACTCAGGGAGGGAGTGTAGGCCTACATGTAATAAAGCTGTTTCTGGGGACTTTGGGATATGTATATTTAATTTGGTTAGTATGGTATACACCTTGTGCCATAGAGGTTTAAGCTTGGGACAGGTCCACCATATGTGGAGGGAGTCTCCTGGTTTCCCTGCAAAGTCTCCAGCACTGGGGCGTTGAGATCAGGTTAAGTTTGAAGAGTATCATTGGAGTAAAGTACCAGTGGGAGAGCAATTTATAGTAGGATTCAAAGAGGGTCGTACAATGTATGGCTTTTATTGTGAGATCAAAGGCCCTAGTCCAAAGGAGCTGAGGAAAATGTGCGTGTAGGATGTCTTCCCATTTGATGATATATGAAGCCTTACCATCTGGGGTTGCCCCCTCCACAAGCCAGTAGAAATGGGTTAAGGGTCTACAGATTCTTCCGCCCCTTTTCCACATTGTTTCCCAGGTGGTCAATGGGCGGGAAATTGACTGGGTAAATCCCCAGGATCTCAATATACTTTTAATACGGGTATATTCAAATTGAAGCCTGGGAGGAGCGACCTGTGTGCCGGTAAGTTGGGTCAAGGGTAAGTATGTGTCTGAAGGGTGGGGTGACATTAGGTCAGAGACCAGAGAGAGGTCCATATTGGACCAAGCATTAGGGTGCGCATCAGGGAGGCCTAACAACAGGCCAGCAAGGGAATGAATAGGCGAGGGATGGGGGGTGACTCCCGAGTAGTGTCTCAATTTATCCCAAGAACTAAGGCATTATTTTATTATACTGTTTTCAATAATGAGGGTGTGTCTGCAGGGCGGGGGGATCCAAATTAAGTCGTGTAAGTGAATGTGGTTAGGTAAAGATGCCTGCTCAAGGGCACGCCACCTACTCAAACAGGTTTTATTTCCCCAATGTGAAATATGGGAAAGCATAGCTGCTTCATAGTAACGGGTAACAGAGGGAGAAGCAACACCCCCTAGGGATTTTGGGTATTGGAGTATTTTATGGGCTATTCTGGCTGGTTTACCCAGCCAAATATATTTGGAAAAGCCACTTTGGAATTGTAACAGCAAACATCGTGGGAGTCTAATGGGAAAGCACCTAAAAAGGTAGGTTAGTTTTGGTAAAAACGACATCTTAAGGGCCGTAATCCTTCCCAACCATGAAATTGACTTATAGTCCCATTTAGTAGTTAGAGATCTTAATTCAGAAAGGAGGGGGATATAATTGTCTCGAATCAATTGAGCTTTGTCGGGTGAGATAAAGATTCCTAAATGTTTAATATTGTCAGACTTACTTGGTATAGTACTCAGTCTTTGAGGTGTTAAGTTTATAATAAGACATGTCTCCGAATCGTTTCAACAAGGATAAGAGGGCTGGGATAGTGGTTTGGGGGGCAGATGTAAATATTGTGATGTCATCAGCAAAGAGAGCAATTAAATATAAGCTTTTAAGTCCTTTATGGCAGTGGAGTGAGCTGGGGAAGGGTGTAGTCGGTTGAGTTTCTCCAATTCAGTGAGTTTGCTAAAGGCTTGTGAAAGAGGCAACCCCCAGGCCTTCCTAAGTATGGCCTGCTTTCTTATTAATAAACCTCTAATTGAGGCTTTGATAGCCCCCCAGAGGGTATCATCAGCTACTGCTCGAGTATCATTTAAAGTAATTAGTTCTCTTAAATCTTTCTCTAGTTCCTGTCGGAAGGGGATATCAGCTAGTATGGTGTGTGGCATTGACCATGCTGGTGGGTAAGGTGAAGCAAAGGAATTATAAACTGTGAGCGACACTTGGTCATGATCAGACCATGGACATGCATGAATATTAGTGTCCTTAACATTGTCTAGTGTCTGTGATTGGCTAAAAATGTAGTCCAGTCTAGTGTAGGTTAGATGAGGGGCAGAGAAGTGCATGAAATCTCTGTCCGTTGTATGAAACGCTCGCCACATATCAATGTATATGAACGCAGACATAAGGGACCTGAATTTGTGTGAAAGAGTATCTAACCTATGAACTTTAGGATTTGTTTTATTAGTTTTTTTTATCTATCAGGGGATCCCAAAGAAGGTTAAAGTCCCCCCCCCATGATGACTCTACCTTGCTTATACTTATCAACTGTCTTTAATATTTGATGTAGGTATTTACCTGAATTAGGGAGGTAAACCGAGACTAGCGTGTACATACATTGATTGAGTCTACAGTTAAGAATAATGTATCTAGCTTGGGGATCAATTTCTTGAGAAGTGATTTCGCACACCAGGCGTTTGTGTATGAGGATGGCGACACCCCTGGTTTTAGTAGTGTAAGGAGCGAGGATTAGGGTAGTGTAGTGTTTAGAAAAAAGTGTGGCAATGTCACCAACCTTCCAGTGTGTCTCCTGAAGGAAGACAACATCAGGGTTTAAATGCTTGAGGGATCTGAGGAAGACACTACGCTTACCTGGAGAATTTAATCCTCTCACATTATGTGTAATAAATTTTAAAGTGTCTCTGTCAGCCATTTGGGTGAAATGGGGAGAACCATTGTGACAAGAGCCTGAAAAAGGGAGTAGGGAGAGAGGGGAAAAGAAAGAATAAGTACAAATAAGATGAAATGTAGGTTTTACATAATAAGTGAATAGTTAATGTGGTGGAAATATTCCACCAAGATAAGCCCACCATAAGGGCTAAGTGGGGGGGGGGGAGATTTTAATAAAGCCTCAAGACAAAGAATAACAACATATACTTTCAATATAAACAGATAAGGGTCCCCAGAATCCTATGAAATAATCAGATAAGCATTAGATTACAGGTTAGGACATACATTGATTAAAGCATGAGCTGAGCACCAATATGTATAAACTGCTAAGATGGGTCAACCGCCCCAGCCATACCAGCTTTCCCACTTACCACATCAGAGAGGAAAAAAACCCCTCATAGGATGCCCAGGAAGGGAATTGGATAAAACGGCTGATGTGGTTGCAAGAAAGCTCAGGACTGATAAGTTAAGGATAACACTGTGTCTAGGGATATGCACACAAGAGGGTAGGCAATAAGGTTATAGCAGCACTAACACCCTAGAACCAAACCCCCACCTTAGGGAACATGGGGATACGACCTGAAAGAAGGGAAATGGGAATGGGAAGTGACCCACCCAGACAAGCTGGGCGGGAGCGGGAAGGTGAGGGTTGAACACACAGATTATATACTTATAATATTACTTGTTACAAAGAATATCTTGGGTTAGTGTAAAATGGGTATCTTATGCCCATGAGGTCTGACTGAATTAAGCAAACATATAACAAGTGCACTCCACTCTGTGCCTGGGGAGCAGAGGTACATAAGCTGACGCAGCAGCAAAAAAGGAAAGAAAAAAAAAAAAGGAAAGAAAAAAAAGAAAAAGAAAATAAAAAAAAAGAGAAATAATGTTCACCTGTGGTCTAAAAGGCTGCCTAACTATAAGGATGATGTGGATGCCTTAATCATGGGGGTGGGAGATAGGTATTTAGTGTGAGGAACTAAGCTTACTCTTTGTCTTAAGTGAAGCAAATCATAAGTATGGGCAACCTAAGTATATATGGTTAGGGTCAAATTGAGGGGCACAAGTGCATATTGGGCTAGTAAGAAGTGAATGGCGTTTGTCAGTTAACTGTGGATGAGGCAAGCAAACATGTAGAAAAAGAAAACACTACACTCTGTGCCTGAGCAACAGAGAAACATAAGCTGACGCAGCAGCAAAAGAGAATAACAGTTACAAAACAATCTCCCCTTTAAAAGAGCCTTACATTTATCCAGAATATGAAAAGGATATTTGAGAGTGTCCACAGAGAAGAAGTCCTAATATAATAATAATAAGAAAACCCCTGAGTATGTAGTCACTGTGTGAATCTACTGTGTGGGCAGGACTCAGGACTGGGTTTTATGGGGTGTAAATTAATAAATAAATAGATAGGCCTCAAAATTGCACAAACCTAGGCCCAGTTGTTATTCCAGGGACTAGAGTTGCCTAGGTAAGGAGAGTAGCTCAGGCCCAAACAGGATGGGCAGTTAGACATTAAATAGGCTCCTTGTAAACTCTCTGGTGGGTATAGAGAGAGAGACTGAGAACTCACTAAGGCCACGGGGGTAGTCAGACGACCTCCCCCCCGCCAGATTCACTCACCCAGAAACAGGTCCTCAGCTCAGTCCTGGGAGCAGAATAATAATAAGGAGTACCTGGAGCGGATCGGGTGACAGGATGTGGCTGCTGGGCCCTTTGAGCGGTCAGTGAGTAACCCAGGCTCTGAATCCAGTGTTCTAAAAGCTCTGTGTAGGGTTGATGGCGGATGGAGGTGGTCGCCGGAACTTCTTTTCAGGCTCAGAGTGTGGAGCTTCAGCGCCCGGGGAGCCGGCTTGGGAGGGAAGCAGGTAGGCCCAAATATGGCGACTGTTCGCGCCTTTTTTAAATAAACTTGTGGGGCAAAATAACACCCAACGGGCGCAATGCAGGGATGTACTCCCGAAGACCCAAACAGCTCCCGGCACCTTTACTGCACAGGCAGGCCCTTAAGCATCCACTAGGCACAGGAGGAGCCATCCAGCACACTTCGCGAGTCTCTTCTGTTCCACGCGAGGCGCCGGCAGATGATCAGCCATGTGATGCGCCTGAATACACCAGGTATCTCCCAGACACCGAGTTAGCTAGTGCTCCGGAGCGGATCCCCGGCCCTCCGGAGCAGAGAGTAGTATGCAGGTAGCCGTGGGGCAGGGTCGCTAGTAGCGGAGCATGAAGGGTGCTGCAAAGTTCTCCTGAAGAGTCAGGGTGTTTCCACAAGCAGTCTTAGAGGTGGTATCTCCAGGGTAGTTTTGTTAAAGAGAGGGCTACTAGGTCTCCGGAGTGGGGCCCCGCCCCTCCGGAGAGCAGGATCTCCCACAGCAACACTTAGTCCCAGTAAGGCAGTTAAGATGGTATATAAATTATATATGAAAGTTCAATAACTCTTCTCAAAAGGAGCTTGAGTGATTCAAACTATGATTAATGGCAAAAATATATGAAAGTGTCTTATTTTAGATGCCAATTATTAATATTATTATGTCCTCAAGAGCAGAGCTGCTAGCAAACACGTCCTAGCTTATCCATGGCTAGCTCCGCCCCCTCCCCCATTTGTGTACTTTTTACATCAACATGGACATATAATATTTAATAAAACAGACTCTTATTTGAATGTTGACAGCACATGTATTCCAATTTCACTTATATCTTATTGTAGTAGTGTACCAAAATCAATCACTGTGTGTAATGCACATATTTTAGATGATTTATATCTTTCTCTTATTCTTTTTTCTCTTTAATTATCCTACGATATATTGCTATAGGTAGGCTGCCCATATTTCAACTTGAATAAGTGACACGTTTGATCAATACATATGTCATTATTGTTATTCCAAATAAATCTTAACATATCTTAAAACATCCCTGACATATGTATTTCTCATGTGTCCCTTTTTAAATGGTAAAGATGGACACCATAGCTATAGGTAACATATAATGTATAAACAATTCCTATTTTCATAATGTATCTCCTAGCATTATTTCACATTTAAAGAGACATGAAACACAATAATCCAAAGATTAAAATTCAATGTGAAAATGTATTTCAAATTGCAATGTCCTACATAATCGTGTAACATAAAATGTTGTTTTCAGGTCTATTTAAATCCTGCTGCTTACTGTCACATGAGTCACATGAGTCCTTGTATTGGCTGACGTTTTTACACGATCTCGGATGCGCCATTTTGCTTAAGACGTCACCTGCCAAGCTGTCAAATGAGTCCTTATATTGGCTGACGTTTTTACACGATCTCGGATGCGCCATGTTGCTTAAGACGTCACCTGCCAAGCTGTCAAATGAGTCCTTGTATTGGCTGACGTTTTTACGTGATCAAGGATGCGCCATAGATTGGATGGCGTGTTTACGCGATCAAGGATGCGCCATAGATTGGATGGCGATTTTACGCGATCAAGGATGCGCCATAGATTGGATGGCGTTTTTACGCGATCAACGATGCGCCATGTTAATTAAGACGTCACATGCCAAGGTGTTAAATCCATCTGATTGGATTACGTAGTCCCGCAATATTTGAATTTGCACGTAACCCAGGTTTGTGAATGAGAAGACAAGTTTAAAACCATGTCGAGTATGGATTGTGCGAATCATGTACATTGTTGAACCATTGATGATAAAGAACACAAAAATCTCTTTTGATGGCTGTCTCGTTGAACGAATGAAAGCAATATGTTTTCCTGCATAAGATATTTTGAGGCAAGTGCAAATCCATGAATATATTCCATCTTGTTTAATATATTTGTCAACAATATTTTCCTTTTTATAAATAATGACTGTGTTGTGTTGAATTTTCTACATATCTAATTCCTAAAGATGCGCTATTGTATTTTAATCAAATAAGCAATATGCATTGACCTTTACCATATGCTAAATATATGAGATGCCTACTTATTCTAGATGTTATGTTGTGTTATTTTTTATTAAAGGGACATTATATACTCATTCTTTCAACACATATATGTTTTTTCGATCTATTTATAGTCCTTTTTTTTATAATCAATGTCTAGTTTTACTTATGTTTAAATAACATTGCAGTGATTTTCTGACTCCTACCCAAACCTCAAAGTTTGATGTGAGTACAATCAGCTACCTTCTCCAGCTTGCTCCTGTTTGTGTAAAGGGTCTTTTCATATGCAAAGGAAGGGGGATTGTCTTATTTCCCACTTGGAATGGGCTTTCAAGCTAACTTTTCAACATAGCTAAACAGATTTTCTAAGTAAGTCTTTAAACCGTTTTCTCATGGATTTTGATATCAGTATGTGGTCATCTTGTTGTTTATAGTAGTGTCTATTACATGCAATTCTCTGAAAATGATTGTATACTGTCCTTTTAATGTAAATGCTCAGTATTGTGTAATGTATGAGTTCCACATTGGTTAATCTCCAAATATATTAGTGTGAGCATATATTTCTAAAGTAACTCGTAAAAGGACCTGAAACCATATTCCTTCTAAATGAAATGTCTTTCTTAAATAATTCAAACACAATAATGTCTCTTTAAGAAAATAGACTTTATTTAACATGTCAATAGAAATATGGCATACAGGCTTAGTATCCTATTACAATATTTTCATGTTTGAACAAATACATGTAGATATACCAACAATCCCTAAGGATTAGCATATGTTATTTTTTAAAGGGGCAGTCAAGAAAAACAGTAATGATTTTAATGTCGAAAAACTATATCTCAAACGTTTATCACCAATTTCTCTTAGTTCTCTTGTTATTGTTAGTTGATATCTAAACCTAGGAGGTTCATCTGCTCATTTCTTAGAGCTTGAAGAGTGCATCTAATCTGAATGCATTTTGACCACTAGAGGGCATTTTTTTGCATTTTCATAAAGAAAACATTGAGCTCACACAGTATAGTTACCCTGGATTGATCAGTGATTGTCTGAAATGTTGGTCTGTCAAAAGAACATAAATAAGTGGTCATTTTTCCGATGCATAGATACAAGGTAAATCACAGAAGTAAAAGGTGTATTTCTCTGTGTTGTTTTTCCAAACTTGATAATGCGTAATAAACTGTTTTCTTTGTAAAAAAACAATAATGTTCTGACAGTCCCTTTAAGCTGTGTTGTTGGGATTCAAACAGTAATATGCCATCATGTATAATTGTAATGGTCATTTTGTTTGAGATTAGGGAAACAGTTTGGACATCACATCACAGAAACCAATCAATGTAATGAACAAGGATAGGTATGTGATGATGTGGTGTCCACACACTTGTAACCCACACTCTGCAAACAATCTGCCTCCATGGACCCAGTCCCATAGAAGCAGATTATATACAGAGTGTGGTTCACAAGTGTAAGAAGACCACATCATCACATACCTATCCATTACACATTAAATAAATAAAAATATATATAGGAAAAAATACTTCCTCTTCCTTCCCCTCTTCCCACGGGACTGAGGCTCTGGGGGAGCAACTGCCCCCTCCGACGAGTTCTCATGGGAGATGTTTGTGGAAGAGGGGAAGGAGGAGTACTGGGATGACCTGGTTGAGGAGGAGGTTGAGGAGTACCAGGAGCAGATGGCCCAGGATCAGATGGCCCAGCAGCAGATGGCCCAGGATCAGATAGCCCAGCAGCAGATGGTGCGTTATGCGCCTCCCGGAGGACATGCAATATAGCTCTGAGAGTATTTAAGATCTCATTTTGTCCTTGAATAATGTCTCTTTGGCCTTGTATAAGCTCTCTTTGGCCTTCTCGAATGGCATGAATATCTTCTGTCATCTGCATTCTGCTTTGAAGATTTTCCTATGGGAGGCACGCATCTGTTCTTGAAAATCTTGTAATATCTGCACCTCTGGTATCTCCTCCTGAGGGGCTGCTGGTGCCCGGTGGGCTGCTGGTGCAGGAGGGGCTGCTGGTGCAGTGGGGGCTTCTTCTTCTGAGAAGTATAGAGGGATGTCTTTCATGTCTCCCCGAGGTGGCGAGTCATCTCCACCACTCTCATACCTGGGTGAAGGAGGAGCCTGTAGTTGGTGTGCTGCCTCCTCCCCAGACTCTGTATATTGCAAAAAGAAAGAAATGTATATATTAGCATAGTTCCAAATAAAGATCTAAATGCTTTTGCTTACAATAGAATTACAAATGCAGCCTCATTAATCCACTTTGCATCTTTAATCGCAAGGTAATTGTGAATGCGTTTACGTAATAATGTGTTAAAAAGCTTAATAGCATTAATCATATCCTTAAATACATTCTTTATTTTTGATGTTACGATATTATTAAATGAGCTTACCGTCAGATGAGAGTGGCAGGTTCCCGGTATCGACTCCTCCGATCCCGACTATGGCCACCTCGGAGATGCTGGGACGCAACATTTCCTCCCATCGTAAATACTCGACGGTCATTTCTGGCCCGCCACCGGTCCCTGTTGCGTATTGGTACTCCCTCGATATTTTTTTTTAAGTTCCATTTTGCAGTCCCAGTAGCGGTGCTTGATTGACTCGACATCCCTGTTATGGGCCCCCACTTCATTAACTGCATCCCTGATCTCCAGCCATAACTTCCTCTTCTCCCTAGGGGTGGCCTTCTGAGCCTGCAGCCTTTTAGCCCTCGGCATATAAGCCTCTACGAGGGCCTCCTTCTCTTCCATAGTATACCTCGCCTCCCTATTCAGCTTGACTTTCCCCTGTGATGGTGTCCTCTCTTTCCCGGACTGTGAAGCTCTACGCTGTCCGCCACTGGGCCCAGCCACTTGTTCATCTTGAACAAAGTGACCGGGTCCACCCACCGCTTCCTCCCCCCCTTCCTAACCACCTTCCTCTCCTGTTCCTCTTCCTCTCCCTCTCCCCCTCTCCTGACTAAACTCCTGCCTGATGTCCTCTATAACCTCTCGTCTAAACTCGGTCCTAAGGAACTCTAATAGTTCCGGGCTAATCTGCCCCTTATCCCACCCTCCCGACATACTCCAATAAAAAGGGAATGTGCCCAAATGAAAGGGGGTCAAAATAAATAACAAAAAATAAAAAGTGCTCAAAGTGTGAAAGGGATATAAATAAAAGAGGGTAAGGAGTATTTAACAAACAAAAATGTATAAGAAGACTAAAATGAGGATATGTAAACAAAATCTAACTATGGGATGGGTATGGACTTACAGGGAATGGGGTATGGGATTACAGGGAATGGGGTATGGGATGCAAGGGAATGGGGTATGGGATTAAAGGGAATGGGGTATGGGATGAAAGGGAATGGGGTATGGGATGAAAGGGAATGGGGTATGGGATAAAAGGGAATGGGGTATGTAGTGTAGTATGAGAGGGTATGGGGTATGGAGTGTATGTAGTGTTATTGATAAGTGTATGTATGTATTGAATGTGTTTGCGTGTAAATGTTAAATATACAGAAAAACCACTCGCACACTCACCCAAACCAACTCGCGCTCACTACCACTCTCTTACTATCTCACACTACAAATAACTAACTCACACTACCACTAACTAACTCACACTACCACTAACTCACGCTACCACTAACTCACGCTACCACTAACTCACTCTACCACTAACTCACGCTACCACTAACTAACTCGCACAATAACACTAACTCACTCTCTCACACTAACACTAACTCTAACAATAAGGCACTAAATCTCTCTCTAATCTCCAAAAACCCACCAGCAACACAGTCAAAGAAGCCATGCTTATGGCGTGCTTATATACCCTGTGTAAATGTTTAATGATGTACCGGTTTGCCTTGTAAATTCTGCTCAGGTGTGCTTTGTTAGTAATTAGTATGTGTGCAATGTGTATTAGTTGTGTGAATTTGCGCATGCTCATATTGAGTTAGTATTTGTGGAATGTGTAGAATGCGATGATGTCATAGTGATTGTTTTCCATAACATTGTCCAAAAGTATTATGTGTAAATGTGGATTTGTGATGGTGTCGTATTTGTGAAGTGTTGTAAATGTTTGTTTGTACTAATATTCCGTAATGTTGAATGTGAGTGTTTTGCTTGTGTATGAGTGTGCATTTTTTTTTCCATGTTGTTTTGTTCCGCGTTTCAGGATCGTAAGGTATATCTGTATTCCTCGTTTAGTGTAATTTTTTTTTTCCCGCTTGTGAATGTGTAATTCGTCTGTGCTATGTTGCGTGATTGTTGTTAGTACATTTGCTGTGTGTTTTTGTTGTGCATTATGTGGTATACGTAACATGACAGAGCAGTGCGTATTTCTCGCGAGAATGAGTGTTAGGTGAAAAATGAGTGCTTCTCTGATTTCTCATTGATCTCTATGGGAGACTGTTTAACGCGGGCGTGATTACGCATATAAAATAAACGCGGTAGGAGTCGCGTTAGAAGGTTGTTTTGAGACTCTTAATACCAGCGTTAAAAACAGTGCGCGTAAGAAATAAAAGACGCGTAGCTAATGCACCCCTGTTACCGCAAAACTCGTAATCTAGGCGATAGTTTTTTTAAAATGACATGTTCTGTCTGAACTATTAACGTTTAATTTTGATTTCAGCACCATTTTAAACCTTTTAGTAAAATGATTCATGGATGTGTTTTTTAAAATGTCAACTGAGCATGCTCAAAGTTTTTAAAGAAAAAAATGGGTGGAAACCTAAACGATTGCAAGGGAAAGAAGCCAAAATGGAATTTCAAGAGTGTTAGACTATTGAATTAGATAAATATAGACCATGTGAGAAAATTGACGTAAAAAGTGTTTTGTTACAGATAACAATACAACTAATGAAGCATCTCAACCTATCGTAGATCGTAAACTCTACTTCCTATATTAATCTATTTTTATTTATCTGTATTCCTTTTCACTATGAATCAGTATGGCATTGTGTGCCTGTACTAGCTGGTACCCAACATACTAATAATAATTTATCTTTTTTTGCAGTGCAAGTCATAAAATGTATTTCAAAGATACAAAAACTGGGTATATTAACCCCTAAACCGCCAGCCCCCCACATCGCAAAAATCTAAATTAAACTATTAACCCCTACTCCTAAACCTAACGTAACCCTAACCACAACCCTAAACCTAACCCTAACCCCCCTAACTTTAACATAATTACAATAGAGCTAAATTAAACTTACAATTATTAACTGAATAATACCAATTTAAAACGAAATACTTACCTGTGAAATAAAACCTAAGCTAGCTACAATATAACTAATAGTTATATTGTATCTAGCTTAGGTTTTATTTTTATTTCACAGCAAAGTTTGTATTTATTTTAACTAGGTAGACTAGTTAGTAAATAGGTATTAACTATTTAATAACTACCTAGTTAAAATAAATACAAACTTACCTGTGAAATAAAACCTAAGCTACCTTACACTAAAACCTAAAATTAAAAAAAAATTAAAAAAACACTAAAATCACAAAAAAAAAAAAACCTACCATTACAAAAAAAAAACCGAAATTATAAAAAAAAATAAAAAATGATTCCTATTCTAAAACCCTTTAAAAAAATAAAAACTTACCGCAAAATAAAAAAAGTCTAATCTAGAATAAACTACCAAGGGCCCTTAAAAGGGCCTTTTGGGAGCCCTTAATAGGGCCTTTTGTAGGGCATTGCCCTAAAGTTAACATCTCTTTTGCTACAAAAAACAAACACCCCCTAACAGTATACAAATCCCCACCCCCCAAACCCACAAAATAAAAATAAAGTAAAACCTAATCTACCCATTGCCATGAAAAGGGCATTTGTATGGGCATTGCCCTTAAAAGGCCATTTAGCTCTTTTGCTGCTCAAGCCCTAATCTAAAAATAAAAACCCACCCCCCCCAAAAAAAAATACATTACACAAAATAACAAACAAATGATCAAAAATAATAAAAATTATTGCTATTCTAATACCCATTTAAAGGGACACTGAACCCAAATTTTTTCTTTTGTGATTCAGATAAAGCATGCAATTTTAAGCAACTTTCTAATTTACTCCTATTATCAAATTTTCTTCATTCTCTTGGTATCTTTATTTGAAATGCAAGAATGTAAGTTTAGATGCCGGCCCATTTTTGTTGAACAACCTGGGTTGTTCTTGCTGATTGGTTAATACATTCTTCCACCAATAAAAAAGTGCTGTCCAGAGTTCTGAACCTAAAAAAAGCTTAGATGCCTTCTTTTTCAGATAAAGATACCAAGAGAACGAAGAAAAATTGATAATAGGAGTAAATTAGAAAGTTGCTTAGAACTGCATGCTCTATCTGAATCACGAAAGAAAAACATTTGGGTTCAGTGTCCCTTTAAAAAAAAAAAACACAGCAAAATAAAAAAAAAGTAATCTAGAATAAACTACCATTGGCCCTTAAGAGGGCCTTTTGTAGAGCATTGCCCAGAGTTAAACAGCTCTTTTACCTGTAAAAAAAAAAATACAAACCCCCGCTAATATTACAAACCCGAACACCCACAAAATAAAAAAAAAACTATCTAAAAAAACCTAAGCTACCCATTGCCCTGAAAAGGGCATTTGGATGGGCATTGCCCTTAAAAGGGCATTTAGCTCTTTTGTTGCCCAAACCCTAATCTAAAATAAAAACCCACCCAGAAAACCCTTAAAGAAAGCCTAACACTAACCCCCGACGATCCATTTACAGTTTTTGAAGTCCCGCTTGAACGATCTTCATCCAGGCGGCAAAGTCCTCATCCAGGTGGCGAGAAGTCTTCATCCAGACGGCCTCTTCAATCTTCATCCTGGCGACAAAGTCCTCATCCAAGCGGCAAGAAGTCTTCATCCAGACGGCCTCTTAAATGTTAATCCAGGCGGCATCTTCTATCTTGATCCCGGTGGTGTGGAGCGGGTCCATCCTGAAGACATCCGGCGCAAAACATCCTCTTCATACGGTCGCCACCGTACACTGAATCTTCAATTCAGCCAATAGGAATTAGAGCTGCTAAAATCCTATTGGCTGTTCAAATCAGCCAGTAGGATTTAAACAGCTCTCATTCTATTGGCTGATTTGAATCAGCCAATAGAATGAGAGCTGCTTAAATTCTATTGGCTGATTTGAACAGGCAATAGGATTTTAGCAGCTCTAATTCCTATTGGCTGATTCAAATTTTTCAGTCAATAGGAATGCAAGGGATGCCATCTTGAATTGTGTACCTTGCATTGAAGATTCAGTGTACGACGCGACCGTATGAAGAGGATGCTCCGCACCGGATGTCTTCAGGATGGATCAGCTCCGCACTGCCGGGATCAAGATAGAAGATGCAGCCTGGATGAAGATTGAAGAGGCCGTCTGAAGACTTCTCGCCGCTTGGATGAAGATCGTTCAAGCGGGACTTCAAAAACTGTAAGTGGATCTTTGGGGGTTAGTGATAGTTATCTTAAGGTTTTTTTTGGGGTGTTTTGCTTTTTTTAGTTTAGGGTTTTGGCAGCAAAAGAGCTAAAGGCCCTTTTAAGGGCAATGCCCATCCAAATGCCCTTTTCAGGGCAATGGGTAGCTTAGTTTTTTTTTTTATAGAGTTAGGTTTTTTATTTTGGGGGGTTGGTTGGGTGGTGGGTTTTATTGTTGGGGTGTCTTTGTATTTTTTTACAGGTAAAAGAGCTGTTTAACTTAGGGCAATGCCCTACAAAATGCCCTTTTAAGGGCTACTGGTAGTTTATTGTAGGCTAGAGATTTTTTTTTGTTTTGGGTGGGCTTTTTTATTTTGATATGGCTATTAGATTAGGTGTAATTCTTTTTTATTTTGGATAATTTGGTTTGTTATTTTTCAAAATTTAGTGTTTGTTATTTTTGTAATTTAGTCTTTTTTATTTTTTGTAATTAGATACTTTCTAATTTTTAGAGTAGTGTTAGGATTTTTTAATGTGTAGTTTAGTTTAATTGGTAGTTAGTTTAAATTTAGTTGAATAATTATATTAGTTTCATTGTTAGTTTAAACTTAGTTTTTTTAATTTGACAGGTAAGTTTTAATTTAATTTAAACTAGGGGAATTGTAATTTTAATCTAAAGTTAAGGGGGCATTAGGTTTAGGGGTTACTAGTTTATTTTAATATATTTCGTTGTGGGGGCTTGCGGTTTAGGGGTTAATAGGTTTATTATAGTGGTGGCGGTGTAGGGCTTAATAACTTAAGTACAGTGGGGGTGGGCGGCAGTTTAGGGGTTAATAATATTTAAATAGTGTTTGCGATGCGGAGGGCGGCGGTTTAGGGGTTAATAACTTTATGATACTGGTGACGATGTCGGGGAGCGGCGGAATAAGGGTTACAAATTATTTTTAGTGGCAGCGATGTCGGGAGCAGCAGAATAGGGGTTAATAATTTTAATATAGTGTTTGCGATGCGGGAGGGCCTCGGTTTAGGGGTTAATAGGTAGTTTATGGGTGTTAGTTTACTTTGTAGCAGTTTAGTTATGTTTTATGTAACAGTTTTGTTGCGTAAAACTCATAAATACTGCTTTTAGATGGCGTTACGGATCTTGTCATTTTAGGCTGTAACGCAGGTTTTTGAGCCTCACCGCACAACTCGTAATGGCAGCGCTATGGGAATCCCATGAAAAAACTTAATTTTTACAAATGCGGGACTGACGTTGCGTTACAGGCTAAAAGGCTTGCGGTACAGCTATACTGACAAGACTTGTAATGGCCGCGGTGCTGTTTTAACTCTGAAATGACCATTTTGTCAGCGTTAAAACACGAACGCACAACTCGTAATCTAGCTAATCAATTTTTTTTTTTAAAACCCCTACGAACCAGTTTGTACAGCTTTTTCTAACAGATTAAAATATTAGTATAGGCTATGAGCATTTGAAGAAGGAGGAAATAATTTATCTATATTAACATTATTTTGTCAGTGCATATTTGTATTTTTGCTCCTCCCCCTGGAAAAAATGCTATGGATGTCCATTGAATATACCACAATATATAATAATGACTGTCAATTTGCAGTAACACTGGCCTAGATTCCATTGAGGTGGTAAATTGTGGAAAGTGGTGATAAATACATTTATCTCCATTAAAGTCTATGGATATTTTTTAAATTACCACCAGTTTCCACACTTTACCACCTCAATAGAAATTAGGCCACAGTTGGATGTAAACTAATTTTTATCTGAATAGCAGGATATGAAAATGGAATGGTTTGTGCAGTTATCAAATCCTGACGTGTCCTATTACAAATAAAGCCATTTGGCTCTATAGAAAATAAAAAATAAAGAATAAAAAAGATCCGACTTATATAAAGGATTTGGAATATTAGAGTCCTAGGAAACTGTAGGAACTGAGTCATAATGTTCATAAAATTGTTCACAGTTATAAGCAGTGTATTAAAGGCTTATGCTATACTTAATGTTAGATAACACTGACAGACTGGCCATTAATCACAGTAACAACCTATGTTTATAAACTGACACTTTTGAGGTGATTATTATTATAATTATTTCTACTGGTAATTTAATTACACAGGCACGGGTGCTAAAATCTTTAATCCTTGCCTTACAAAAGAGACTGGAGTTTTACATGAGATGCTGCCACATTTAATTTTATAAGTAAGATAATATAGGATTTAGCTATTAATGTAGGGATTTGATTAACATTCCATATTACTTTGCAAATTAATACTAAACTCTTAAAGAATTGAAAAACAGATGAGTCTACGTAGCCACACTTACTGTAAAAATGTGTCACAAATAAACATGTGCTTTTAGATTACTAATTGGTTTCTAATTCCCTGAATATTTATTGCATGTGGATCTTTTAAAAATATGTTGTGATAATATGTTATATAAGAATCTAAATAGCTAGTCTCTCTGGCCTTAAAAAGGCAAAAATAAAATAGCTGTTAAAGTACAGTAAACAACTTGAGATTTAATATGTGTTTACAAAGGGAGCGCTATATATCGCTTTCATGAAAGTGATATTAACGCTCCATTTTATAATACTAGTGCATGATAATGTGCGCTGGTATTACAAGTTAGCCGCAATGTGAACTTGACCTTGCATTCGCATTGCTATGGGCGCCTTGTTCTGATGTCGTCAGACGACAGCAGAACTTCAGCGCCAGCGACGGGGGTAAGTCTTGCAGCAATCAAATATATATGTATATGCTGATAAATATATATATATATATATATATATACAGTATATTTGTGTTTTTTTTTCTAAAACCTCACTCCCACCAACTTTAAATCAAAAATACTGCCTAATGCAGTACTTTTAGAAAAAAATAAAGATGCTGACATCTTTTTTTTTTTTTTAATATACTACAGTAGACGGTATTTTGGGGGCATTTGGGACAGATTTATAAAATTAACGAGAGATCGGATCTCTGGTTTATTTTAGCAGCGCTAATTGCTAACGCGAGCCTGCGGTAGCAATAACCAGCCACTTGTTACTAGTTGCTACCGCCCTGGTCTCAACAAAGAATACCAAGAGAACAAAGCTAATTTGATGATAAAAGTAAAATGGAAAGTTGTTTAAAATTGCACGCCCTATCTGAATCATAAAAGTTTAATTTTGACTAGGCTGACCTTTGAACAACATTTTTCATGCTAAGTGTATTATTAGTGTATTAGGTGACTTTTCTTATGCATGATAACTTTTTTTAATTCAATGTGTGTTTAAGAATATACTGATGTTAAGGCGGCCCTCAACCATCTCAGAAAATTAGGAGCAGACATTGCAATGTTACAGGAGACACACCTCACAGATGTGGAACATCAGAAATTGCAGAGGGAGTGGGTAAATCAAGTAGTTTTCCTATCACACACCAGTGCCAGCCGGGGTTTAGCCATAGTGTTTGGGAAGAGAGTGACAGTGAATGTAAAGCGCACACACCTAGATCCTAATTATAGATATATAATAGTCGAGGCAACAGTAGACTCAATAGACTACACGTTCTGCAACTTATATGCGCCAAATCATAGAGATATGAGATTCTGGCAAGACTTGATAAAAACCCTAGCTCCTCATATGGGGTCCAAGTTGATAATAGGAGGGGACTTCAATATTTCCCCCAGGCACACGTTGGACAGACAATGGCTGGAACCATTTAGAGTCAGAGATCCCAAAAAAAATTATAAAGCCAAATACGAATCTAAAATATTTAATATGTTCAATACAGACACTAACACCTGCGACATATGGAGGCTACATAATCCAGAGGGCAAAGAGTACACATGTTTATCTAAAGCCAAACACACACTGTCCAGGATAGATCTATTTTTGATAGCCAACAAACTATCTGAAGAAGTACAGGGTTGTAGAATACATGACATACTAATCTCAGATCATGCACCGGTGGAGCTGACGCTGAGAACTATCAAACACCTCACTAATAGGAACACACTTCGCTTCCCCACGTACTTAGTTAAATCGGAAACCTTTGTTAAATTTTTACAGCACTCTTGGACAGATTATGTAACAGACAATGCGGCACATGTAGATAACCCTACACTCTTTTGGGAAGCAGCTAAAACGGTGCTGGCAGGCAACATAATCTCATATGTCGCAAAAGTAAAACACAAAACCCAATACAGACATAGAACCTTGCAAGAGCAATTAGGACAGGCCTATCACTTATACCTTCAAACTGGGTCGAGAACAGCATATGACAAATACATAATGGCTAAGACAGACCTAGAAACCTTTACAAAACAACAAGCGGCAGCTGGACTGTTAAAGACGGCAGGCAGACTTTATAGATTTGGAAACTGGGCAGGTAAATTGATAGCGACTCTGACCAAACCGCACTCAGTGAAAACTGGAGTGACCGCATTGCGTTGGAAAGATAAGACACATAACAGACTTGAGGACATAGTGAAGTGTTTTAAAACATATTACACACACCTTTATACTAAACAGACACCGGCGCCAAAAGAAACAATGGCTCAATTCTGGAACTCAGTGGAATTACCACAAATTAGCTTGGATCAAAGAGACACACTGAACGCCACAATCACACAAGATGAACTACATAACACCATTAAAGGTCTACCTATAGGCAAGACATCGGGTCCAGACGGACTTCCGTCTGAATTCTACAAGGCACTGCAGCCACAACTGGCCGCGACACTCATTAAGGTATTTAACACTTTGATACTGACAGAAGCACAACCCTCTAAGGAGTTCACAGCGGCACACATCACACTGATCCCCAAACCCGGTAAAGACCACTCGTTACCAGAGTCCTACAGACCGATATCGCTCTTAAACGTGGACTATAAGTTGTTCACAAAAATCATGGCGAACAGGCTACGGACTATCTTACCAGATTTGATCCACGCAGATCAAACTGGTTTTGTATTCAAGCGCACTTCGGTGGTGAACCTCCGCAGGGTTTTGCATGTCATAGAACATTACTGGTCAAAGGGGAAAGGTGGTGTCATGCAGGCCTCGTCGGAGGCCTTCCTGCTGTCCTTGGACGCGGAGAAGGCCTTCGACCGGGTAGAATGGCCACATTTGATGGACTCATTGCGTAGGTTCGGTTTTGATGGCCCATTTCTTAGTGTACTAGGTAAAATTTATGACAAGCCGGTGGCGCAGATCCTTTCCAACAGACTTTTTTCGGGTGATTTTCCTCTTCAAAGAGGCACCAGACAAGGATGCCCCCTATCCCCGCTGTTGTTTAACCTAGCGTTGGAACCACTGGCGATAAAGCTCAGACACACCTTCCCGGGAATTGTAGTAAAAGGAGTTCCCCTCCACCTTGCGCTATACGCGGATGATATGTTGCTTTTCGTGGATTCTCCACAAGCACATATACCTAACATCCTCCGGACGATAGATGACTTCGGCAGCTTCTCCGGGTATAAGATAAACACCTCCAAGTCTGAGGTAATGTGGCTTAGTAAACAACCACACTCTAAGCACGACTTCCCTTTTGTGGAGGTGACGGAGAAACTGACATACCTAGGCATTCACCTGCATAGAGACCCCTCAAAAATCTATAAACTAAATATCTCGGAAAAAGGTGCTCAAATAACTTCCCAGCTGTCCAACTGGCTTAATCTCCCCCTGGGACTGTCAGGTAGGGTCAATCTGATCAAAATGACGATGTTGCCCAAAATACTCTATCCCCTGCTCATGCTGCCATTCCTCATGAACAAGACAGATACACAGTTACTCAATCGAGCAATGTCTCAATTCATTTGGAGAAAAGGCAAACCGAGAATATCGATGGAGAAGCTCCAGCTTCCATACTCAGCGGGGGGGGGCTGGGCCTTCCAAACCTTAGACTGTACAATTGGGCGGCAGTGGCCAGACTCGTGATGGACTGGCAGCTAATTACAGGGCACTTCAGCGAAGCTAGCCTTGAAAGGGCGGTGGTGGCACCTGTGGCGTTGTCCTACTTGCCCTATGGGGACCGGAAAACGCTCCCGTCAAGGGTATATAATAATGTGATGTACGCAGACCCACTAAAAGCTTGGCAAAAAATCCATAAACACCTGAAGACTGGCATGCCCTCACCAAAATTCATTCCGATAATCGGAAATTCAGACTTCCCCGCAGGGAGTGACCAAGAACCATTCCGGCTCTGGAGCAGAGCTGGCCTAACGTTGGTCGGGGATGTGCTGGATCCATTACAGCACACGGTGCGGTCGTTTCAGGACTTAAGAGCTAAATACCAAATCCCAAACCAACACTTCTATGCCTACTTACAGCTGCGTCACTATGTGGTGTCAATGCAATCCTCTAATGTGGGGTTTTGGGAGGCTTAGCCCTTTGCGGTTTCCCAAACGCTATTCAGGGCAGGGGCCTTCTCTTTGTCTCATATTTACACCCGACTGATACAACAAAAGGAATCTCAGATCCTAGATGACATATTAACTAGGCACAATAACAACTGCTTAACAGAAGTGACGACACAAGACATCAAAGAGAGTTTAGAACACGCACAACAAGCGACACTGGCGGTGTCACACAGAGAGGCACAGGTTAGGATACTACACATGGACTACATCACACCCCATAGATTATCAAAATGGAACAGAACAATCCTGGATCGATGTGTTAAATGTAGTTCTGCGGCTCCATCATTTCATCACTATTGTTACAGCTGCCCGAAGGTTAGGAGGTTCTGGAGTCACTGTCAATATTGGCTTAAAATCACATTGCAGATAGAGATAGTATTTACAGAGGTAGAGATTTTTATGCTGAAATGGGAAGACACACATAAGAGGTTGCACAAATTCCTTACACTATACACAATACTAGCTAGGCAATGCATTCTTAAGAGATGGCTGACTAGACAGGCCCCAACAATAGCACAACTGAAACACTTGTTACTTAAACAACTTTTTGTGGAGCAATATGATGTTAGACTTGACACAAAACACAGGTTGCGCCCCTTCCTGAGAAAATGGGGACTCTTCCTGTACACACTGGACCCAGCCATCCGAAGTCAGGTGTTGAAACCTTTTGCCCATCTGGAAGCACTGCTACAGATAGATCTGGGAGGAAGGGCAGAATACACGGAGCATAGCACACAAAACCAGGAACCCTTTGAGGTGATGTTATTCTAGGGGGAAGGGGGAAAGGCTTAATCAGGATATTCAACCCAGACTCCCACACACAAGAAGGGGTTTTTCCCTTTCCTTTTTTTTTTTTTTTTCCTCTCCACCCCCCCCCCCCCCCCCTTACCAACCCCCTCCACCTCTTCCATCTATCCCCCTATCCTTTATTGGACACGGAAATGTTTACGGTTAAACTGCTTATAGATACTTGTTCAATGTATATGTATATAGTTAATTAAAATGTGTTAAAATTGAAAATTTTAAGGAATGGAGTGTACAACCACATGCAGAAACCTGAGATATGGACATTACCTCTGAGACATGCCACTTCTGTAGTGACTTTTGATTGTTCACACCTGTGCACTGAAAACCAAATGATTGTATAATTGTTCATTTGAAGGGATTACTGTCTATGCATGGAGTGATTAATGTGAAGATGTTGTAAACACTTGATTCCTTTAATAAAAACGAATTTTTTTAAAAAAAAGAATATACTGATGTACATATTGACACACATTAAAATAAGGCTCTACTTTTAAATTGTTTTTTTTTTCTAACAGCTGCTTGTTTCACTGATAAAGATACACATGGGGGTATATTTATCAAGCTCCGTATGGAGGTTCGCCGGAAACAGAAATTATGAAGCAGCAGTTTAAAGACCGCTGCTCCATAACCTCTCCGCCTGCTCTGAGGCGGCGGACAGAAATCAACCAGATCGAATATGATTGGGTTGATTGACACCCCCTGATAGCGGCCAATTGGCCGCGAATCTGCAGGGGGCGGCATTGCACCAGCAGTTCACAAGAACTGCTGGTGCAATGATAAATGCAGAGAGCGTATGCTGTCGGCATTTATTGATGTGCAGCAGACATGATCCGCAATATCGGATCATGTCCGCTCGCACCATAATAAATAGGCCCCTTGGACTCATCATAATGAATACACATAAATCTAATTAAAGTAAAATCCCTGATATTTTTGTAAATGTGTGATATTCTTTAACCATAGTTCTAATATGTCACTGTAATCTGACTGGTTTTGCCTCTCTATCGGCTAGATTACAAGTTTTGCGTTATGAGTGAAAAAGCAGCGTTATGGGTTATAACGCTGCTTTTTCACTACTGCTGCTATTACGAATCATGTCAAAAAAGCTGTATCGCACACTTTTTTGGCCGTAATGCAAATAAACTTACGCAATTTGCGTAAAGTCTTTTTTCAATGGGACTTCCATAGCACCAATATTACAAGCTTTTTCTGGGAGGCCAAAAAGTGAGCGGTACAGCCTATACCGCAAGATTCGTAACGCAATCTAAAATCAGTAGTTATGAGTTTTACGCTACAAAGCTGTAACATAAAACTCATAACTAACACCCATAAACTACCTATTAACCCCTAAACCGAGGCCCTCCCGCATCACAAACACTAAAATAAAATTATTAACCCCTAATCTGCAGTTCCCGGCATCGCCACCACTATAATAAACATATTAAACCCTAAACCGCCGCACTCCTGCATCGCAAACACTAGTTAAATATTATTATAAATAACAAAATAACAGCACTACTAATAAAGTTCTATCCTCAAATATCAAGAGGGGCGGGTGCAGGAGTAAGGTATCGCCTACATCCCAATAATCCACAATAATAAAAAATACTCAGCACTCCTAAATAATACAAACAATAAATAATTTTAATTTATAGCAGGAATATCAATTACTGAAAAAATGCCAAAATCGGAAAATATATAATCGACACACAAAACCAGGGTGCAAGGTCCCCAACCTATCCTCACTCAGACTCACATGCAGCATACACTCGCATACAATACACTTCCCCTTAGGCGTCCCTAAGGGGAAAAAATAGAGGTGTCTTTTCAGAAGATACAGTTATATGATGTGAATAAGTAACTCAGGGGCAAAGAAAGTTGATACTTTGTAACCCAAATAGAAATAATAAGTCACGCTTGATTGAAGCTCATTACAAACATCAGAAGAGTGGTAACAATTGTAATCCACATGTAATGCAACAATCTATCCAACTTGATCGTAGTTTATAGAGCAAAATCCACTGCCCCTATGTAACCAACATGCACATAGGATACTCCTATCCTTATAGGTCTCACACCTCTAGATACCAAGATGCATTACATTGATCTCATACGTAAATAAGACCTCACAGTCCTTAAAACTTCTGACTTTGTCCCCGAACAATATGTAAACCTCTCTACAACTGAATTTTGTGGAGTAATAATTGCAGCATAGAAAAAACACAATTGTAAACGCCCCACAGGCTACCCAGAAAAACCTGCTGTGTCAGCTTGCAATATAGTAGATATAAAGTATACTTGCTTCCGTCCGGCTTCCTGTCGGATAACGCTTAATCAGTGTGAAGTGTATCTGCTCCTGCAAGCAAAGGGAGATATACTTGCTAGTATCCCATCCAGCTTCCAGTTGAATATCGCTCCATGAGCGTGATGTACTGCACCAGAACTGTCACATATAACAGTTGTAAGAGGCTATTTGGGGATTCAGATTACCATCAGAGGGAGACCTATGCATACAGTGGATTTAGAAAAGACCGCCTTAGGCCAACACTCCAACGCGCCTTTTCGGGCTCCGCCCTTTCTCAAGGAGTATGATACATCATAGTGTTCACTGCCTCTTATAATTCACATCTCGTTAGTGATTGGACTCTAGAGAACACACCTTCTTTACGTGTACATCACTCACACACTAAATCTAACATAGCGAACACTACATAAAGCCACTTTATATACAAAAACCTAATAAAAGGCTTTGGGAAAATACATTGGGCAATGATTTATACTTAATCCACATAGCTAAATCTAATCTGAAATCTTGACATATCCTGATACGTTATATGGAGTGATTCGATCATTAACCAATGTATAGACACAAAATGAACAGTAACAGAAAAATAAACAATGAACCAATGTTCATCTATATAGCAGAATCTCATCTGTAATGACTGACTCTAAATATATAATATTGAAACAACTGGTCAATATTACTAAATATGCACAATAAAAGACATAAGGAAAATGCATTAAACAGTCATTGATATTCAATAGCAAGATTTTACATAACATATCTATAACCATCAGATTATGATCACAACAAAATTAATCAAATAGTATGATAGATATCCACTCTTAACCTTATGCTAACATGCCCAGATATCTCATTCTCAACAGTCCTATGTAAAATACTAACATTTTTAGATAAAGGAACCCCAGGATATATCACTATTCAGACCCCTAGGGGTAAGTGTATCTAATTTCCTAATCCACTGTGCTTCCTTTCGGAAGAGAGTTCTTTGTCTATCACCCCCTCTACTAAGTACCGGAGCATCATCCACAATTTGAAACCTAAGTTGACTCTTATGTGAATGAGTCAAAAAATTAAAAGCAACTGGAGCATCATAATCTTCATTATTGATAGCTGCACTATGTTGTCTAATCCGTTCCTTGACACTCTGTGTAGTCTCACCCACATATGCCAACCCACACGGGCATTTTATAACATAAATTACGTAACTTGAGTTACAAGTATATGTATTCCTAATACTAATCTTACTCCCATTGTGCGGATGTGTTACATAATCACCTTTTATGAGGGAATTACATTGCGCACAGCTGTAGCATGGAAATGAACCTTTTTTTTGTAGGGGTAAGGTTGGATTTTTGGAACCCAAATCCGCCCTAACAAATTCATCCCTCAGGTTTCTATTCCTTTTGTAAGAAAAGAGTGGAGAATTTTTAAATATTTCAAATGTATGGGGATAACAGATACCAATGTTTAGAAATCATAGATCTTAATTTCCTACTATGTAGACCATAATGTGTAACCAGAGGTACCGATAATTGAGGCTCATTTTTCTGTTTAGGAGCTAATAATGATTCTCTAAAATGCTCTGTTGAACTCTAATGAGGTTGTCCTGTTTGGCTTCTTCAGGATAACCCCTAGCTCTAAACTTATCAGCCATCTGTCCTAGTCGTAATTGTGCCTGCAAAGTATCCGTCACAATTCGTTTTGTTCTCAGTAGTTGACTGTAAGGTAGGTTTTTAATCATAGCTGGTGGATGGAAACTATCATACAGTAATAGATTATTTCTATCTGTGATTTTACTGAAAATATCACATTCCAGTGTACTGCCTTTTTTAATGACCATAGTATCAAGAAAACTTACTTGCTCAACACTATATTCCATGGTAAATTTTAAAAAATTTGTAATATTGTTCAACTTATCAACAAAGGTATTTAATGATAATAGGTCTCCTGTCCATATAAAAAAATATGTTATCTTTATACCTGTACCAACACAGTACATGCTCTTTAAATTCATCCAGTATACAGGGAGTGCAGAATTATTAGGCAAGTTGTATTTTTGAGGATTAATTTTATTATTGAACAACAACCATGTTCTCAATGAACCCAAAAAACTCATTAATATCAAAGCTGAATAGTTTTGGAAGTATTTTTAGTTTGTTTTTAGTTATAGCTATTTTAGGGGGATATCTGTGTGTGCAGGTGACAATTACTGTGCATAATTATTAGGCAACTTAACAAAAAACAAATATATACCCATTTCAATTATTTATTTTTACCAGTGAAACCAATATAACATCTCAACATTCACAAATATACATTTCTGACATTCAAAAACAAAACAAAAACAAATCAGTGACCAATATAGCCACCTTTCTTTGCAAGGACACTCAAAAGCCTGCCATCCATGGATTCTGTCAGTGTTTTGATCTGTTCACCATCAACATTGCGTGCAGCAGCAACCACAGCCTCCCAGACACTGTTCAGAGAGGTGTACTGTTTTCCCTCCTTGTAAATCTCACATTTGATGATGGACCACAGGTTCTCAATGGGGTTCAGATCAGGTGAACAAGGAGGCCATGTCATTAGATTTTCTTCTTTTATACCCTTTCTTGCCAGCCACGCTGTGGAGTACTTGGACGCGTGTGATGGAGCATTGTCCTGCATGAAAATCATGTTTTTCTTGAAGGATGCAGACTTCTTCCTGTACCACTGCTTGAAGAAGGTGTCTTCCAGAAACTGGCAGTAGGACTGGGAGTTGAGCTTGACTCCATCCTCAACCCGAAAAGGCCCCACAAGCTCATCTTTGATGATACCAGCCCAAACCAGTACTCCACCTCCACCTTGCTGGCATCTGAGTCGGACTGGAGCTCTCTGCCCTTTACCAATCCAGCCACGGGCCCATCCATCGGGTCCATCAAGACTCACTCTCATTTCATCATTGCACACCTTGTGCTTTTGGGCACCCCAGTGATATTGCAGCTCTGAAATATGGCCAAACTGGTGGCAAGTGGCATCTTGGCAGCTGCACGCTTGACTTTTCTCAGTTCATGGGCAGTTATTTTGCGCCTTGGTTTTTCCACACGCTTCTTGCGACCCTGTTGACTATTTTGAATGAAACGCTTGATTGTTCGATGATCACGCTTCAGAAGCTTTGCAATTTTAAGAGTGCTGCATCCCTCTGCAAGATATCTCACTATTTTTGACTTTACTGAGCCTGTCAAGTCCTTCTTTTGACCCATTTTGCCAAAGGAAAGGAAGTTGCCTAATAATTATGCACACCTGATATAGGGTGTTGATGTCATTAGACCACACCCCTTCTCATTACAGAGATGTACATCACCTAATATGCTTAATTGGTAGTAGGCTTTCGAGCCTATACAGCTTGGAGTAAGACAACATGCATAAAGAGGATGATGTGGTCAAAATACTCATTTGCCTAATAATTCTGCACTCCCTGTATAGATGTTTTGCTCTTCAAAATGCCCCACAAACAAATTTGCATACGTGGGTGCGACATTCAAGCCCATAGCTGTACCCTGGGTCTGGACATAGAAGGTGTCTTCAAACATGAAATAGTTATCATATAGAATGATATCTAATAGATCTCTAATCAAACCTCATTCCGATGGAGTATACACTCTTTCTCAATGTAATAGAAGACACTTCCCATGCCCAGATTATGCGGGATACAAGAATATAGGCTGGAAATGTCCATAGTGACCAATATGCTGTCCAATGGTAGTTGGAGAGCTGCCACCTTTTTAAAAAAAAACAGTAGTATCCTGAAGATACAAGGTTACACTCCCCAACAGGGGTCAAATTAGATGGCCAACAAAGATGGTAATCGGTTGAAAAACTGAATCTGTCCCTGTCACTATAGGGCGTCTGGGTGGATCCCATAAATTCTTATGAATTTAGGCAGTAAATAAAATACTGGTATTATGGGATACAGTTTAACAAAAAACTTAAGACAGAAGTATAACCCTTTTATTTTAGTACTGGAAGACTTTCTGCCAGTACTAAAGATGGTGGGGACAATTGTGGGGTGGGGGAGGGAAGGGAGCTGTTTGGGAGGAATCAGGGGGTGGGATGTGTCAGGTGGGAGGCTGATCTCTACACTAAAGCTAAAATTAACCCTGCAAGCTCCCTACAAACTCCCTAATTAACCCCTTCACTGCTAGCCATAATACACGTGTGAGGCGCAGCAGGATTTAGCGGCCTTCTAATTACCAGAAAGCAACGCCAGAGTCATATATGTCTGCTATTTCTGAACAAAGGGGATCCCAGACAAGTATTTACAACCATTTGTGCCATAATTGCACAAGCTGTTTGTAAATTATTTCAGTGAGAAACCTAAAATTGTGAAAAATTTAACTTTTTTTTCAATTTGATCGCATTTGGCGGTGAAATGGTGGCATGAAATATACCAAAATGTGCCTAGATCAATACTTGGGGTTGTCTACTATACTACACTAAAGCTAAAATTAACCCTACAAGCTCCCTAAAAGCTCCCTAATTAACCCCTTAACTGCTGGGCATAATACACTTGTGGTGCGCAGTGGCATTTAGCGGCCTTCTAACTACCAAAAAGCAACGCCAAAGCCATATATGTCTGCTATTTCTGAACAAAGGGGATCCCAGAGAAGAATTTACAACCATTTATGCCATAATTGCACAAGTTGTTTGTAAATAATTTCAGTGAGAAACCAAAAGTTTGTGAAAAAATTTGTGAAAAAGTGAACGATTTTTTGTATTTGATCGCATTTGGCGGTGAAATGGTGGTATGAAATATACCAAAATTGTCCTAGATCAATACTTTGGGATGTCTACTAAAAAAAAATATATACATGTCAAGGGATATTCAGGGATTCCTGAAAGATATTAGTGTTCTAATGTAACTAGCGCTAATTTTGGAAAAAAGTAGTTTGGAAATAGCAAAGTGCTACTTGTATTTATGGCCCTATAACTTGCAAAAAAAGCAAAGAACATGTAAACATTGGGTATTTCTAGACTCAGGACAAAATTTTGAAACTATTTAGCATGGGTGTTTTTTGGTGGTTGTAGATATGTAACAGATTTTGGGGGTCAAAGTTAGAAAAATTGTGTTTTTTTCAATTTTTCCTCATATTTTATAAAATTTTTTATAGTAAATTATAAGATATGATGAAAATAATGGTATCTTTAGAAAGTCCATTTAGTGGCGAGAAAAACGGTATATAATATGTGTGGGTACAGTAAATGAGTAAGAAGAAAATTACAGCTAAACACAAACACCGCAAAAATGTAAAAATAGCCTTGGTCCCAAACGGACAGAAAATGGAAAAGTGCTGTGGTCATTAAGGGGTTAAAATGAGTAAATGGAAACTCAGGCATACTAAATCACAGCGGGTTATACATCACTTATTCAGTATACACCTGAGGTTAATAGGTACAGTAGGCGCACTTGCCCATTTCAGATCACCGTCCATTGCAGGACATATCATTAATATGGGTACAATATTCATCATCTGGTCCTTACACGCCAGCTTATTTTAGTGGACACGAGCTTGGAGACGTTTAGTCCCCTTTCATCTCCCTTTAATTGTATTTCTTATTCCCACAAATATTGATATTATACTCGTTCCCGTTGAAGCATTATGGGTTCTCTAATGGATGTTTACACATCATGTTACTTGAGTATCAGCTATCCCTCTATGAATTTTTGGTTTTGTGATATGAACCAATCTTTTAATGATTAACCCCGTTGCTGTCTCGGCTCATTACAACAAAAGACCCATTTTAATTAGAGACTCAATCGGCTTTTCCTTATAGTTTATATTGTCTCGTTTTACTTATGAATAGAGACAGACTCAATCCGTTTTCTATAACTGTTAGTAACCCTGGTCCTATACGAACTATAGGTTCTGTATTGTAGAGCATAGGTTCGTCATACACTTAAGATTCTTAGGTTTATTATCAGCCCTGTTACGAGTGTGCTATTATAAAAAAAATCGTATGTTAGTAAAGTCAGTCTGGATGATCTGGATCCAATCAGATAGTGTATATCAGACACACCCCTGTCATCAACACATAGGAGTACTCCTCAGTTTGGGTTCACACCTCTCAGCCAACCTATCAGCATTCTTATTCAGTGTGACGTCACAACCAATGGGGGCTTCTAAAAAACAGCGTAATTGCAATACTAAGAATTAAATATAATGAATATATATAATAATATATTGAATATAACGCACTGAAGCACTACTGAATGTTGACTATTCGGATTAATCATTATTCACCATTTGGTCAGTTTTCCCTACCGGAAGTGACGTCATTGACATACGGAGGCTAGGCACTATAAAATAAGCGATATAATTATCATAAATTTAAAGTTTATGATTTACTATTTACGATTTATTTATGCTCCTTTAGAGAATATTTTATAGCTTATTACATTACATTATCGGTTTTGAAAAAATCGGAAAACCGGAAATAGTCATTGTATTATACTTCCGGTTATTTGGCTCATATCCCTATATAAAGCCACCAGTCACCAGTCACCAGTCACCAGTCATAACCAGTCTTGATAAAGGCCTAGATAGGGCCGAAACACGTAGACCTGCACTGGTAAGCCTTATTTCAATTGGAGGATTTATTTCTTGAATGTTCTACACATTTTGTTTTATTCTGTCTTCCACAGGTTTTTTCTCACAGGATCTTTTTTCCCACAGCATTTTTTCTCACAGGATTTTTTTCTACTTTGACTTAGCAATGCTGGTTAACATCAGCAACTAGGTACACAAAGGCACTGTTTCACAGTTCACACCTGTGTCACAAGACACACCATCTTCATTTTTGTTTTTTCAATTATTTTTCTTTTTTCATTTGGATACACACATTTTTTCATTTGGATATACACACTTTCATCACATCACAGGATTTGACATTTTTTATGGTTTTGTTTATAATACCTTTGGATTTGACAACTTGTAGTTTTTTTGTTATCATTTGGAGGACTGTTTCTCACTAGGACCATTGTGTTATCACTGTTAACTTTGGTGTTCCACTATTTATCCATACCAAGAATCGTTTGAACCTTTATTTCATCATTTGTTAGCATTTATTTTATGTGCAGCTTCTTATCTCACCTTTTATGTCTACAGGCAATTTTTATAGCAGTATTTTTACAGCAGCATTTTAATTTATTAATTTATTGATTGTATTGTATTTTATGCATGGATCCATGTTTTCTATGTTTATTGATTAGTGTACAATAAATGTTTTAATGTTTTAATTATTATACCACACCTTATACCTTAGCCTCCGTTTGTCTGGCGCCTGGGTACACTCTTTCCATTAACAAAAAACTTAGCTTGTTGAGCAGTAATCAGATCTCTTTCCTTGGCCAATTCACCTATTGCCATCATTTTTCTCAAAGCCTTTTATTAGGTTTTTGTATATAAAGTGGCTTTATGTAGTGTTCGCTATGTTAGATTTAGTGTGTGAGTGATGTACACGTAAAGAAGGTGTGTTCTCTAGAGTCCAATCACTAACGAGACGTGAATTATAAGAGGCAGTGAACACTATGACGTATCATACTCCTTGAGAAAGGGCGGAGCCCGAAACGCGCATTGGAGTGTTGGTCTAAGGCGGTCTTTTCTAAATCCACTGTATGCATAGGTCTCCCTCTGATGGTAATCTGGATCCCCAAATAGCCTCTTACAAGTGTTTTATGTGACAGTTCTGGTGCAGTACAACATGCTCATGAAGCGATATTCAACTGGAAGCTGGATGGGATACTAGCAAGTATATCTCCCTTTGCTTGCAGGAGCAGATACACTGCACGCTGATTAAGCGTTATCCGACAGGAAGCCGGACAGAAGCAAGTATACTTGATATCTATTATATTGCAAGCTGACACAGCAGGTTTTTCCGGGTAGCCTGAGGGACGTTTACAATTGTGTTTTTATGCTGCAATTATTACTCCACACGATTCAGTTGTAGAGAGGTTTACATATTGTTTGGGGACAAAGTCAGAAGTGTTACGGACTGTGAGGTCTTATTTACGTATGAGATCAATGTAATGCATCTTGGTATCTAGAGATGTGAGACCTATAAGGATAGGAGTGTCCTATGTGTATGGTGGTTACATAGGGGCAGTGGATTTTGCTCTATAAACTACAATCAAGTTGGAAAGTTTGTTGCATTACATGTGGATTACAATTGTTACCACTCTTCTGATGTTTGTAATGAGCTTCAATCAAGTGTGACTTATTATTTCTATTTGGATTACAAAGTTTCAACCTTTTTTTTTGCCCCTGAGTTACTTATTCACATCATATAACTGTGTATCTTCTGAAAAGACCCCTCTATTTTTTTCCCCTTAGGGACGTCTAAGGGGAAGTGTATTGTATGCGAGTGTATGCTGCATGTGAGTCTGAGTGAGGATAGGTTGGGGACCTTGCACCCTGGTTTTGTGTGTCGATTATATAATTTCTGATTTTGGCATTTTTTTCAGGAATTTATATTCTTGCTATAAATTAAAATTATTTCTTGTTTGAATTATTTAGGAGTGCTGAGTATATTTTATTTTTTATTATTATACTAGTTAAATATTATTAACCCCTAATCTGCCGGCCCTAACATCGCCGCCACCTACCTAAATTTATTAACCCCTAATCTGCCGCTCTGGACATCGCCACCACTATAATAAACATATTGACCCCTAAACCTAACCCTAAATCTAACCATAACACCCACTAACTTTAATATAATTAAAATAAATCTAAATAAAGCCTACTATTAATAACTAAATAATTCCTATTTAAAACTAAATACTTACCTGTAAAATAAACCCTAAGATAGCTGCAATATAACTAATAGTTAGATTCAGCTAGATTACCAGTTTTTGTTGGTAAGGCTTGCGGTGCTAACGAGCAGTTTCAGCTCACTGCTCACCTACAGACCACGCTGGTATTACAGGTTTTTTTCAACCCGGTGTGAGCAGCAAAAAAGTGAGCAGAGAGCAAAATTTAGCTCCACATCTCACCTAAATACCAGCGCTGCTTACGGTAGCGGTGAGCTGGCTAAACGTGCTTGTGCACGATTTCCCCGTAGGAATCAATGGGGCTGATTCGGCTGAAAAAAAGTAGCGTTCAGCTCCTAACACAGCCCCATTGATTCCTATGGGGAAATAAAAGTTATGTCTACACCTAACACCTTAACATGAACCTCAAGTCTAAACACCCCTAATCTTACATTTATTAACCCCTAATCTGCTGCCCCCGACATCGCCACAACCTATATTATATTAATAACCCCTAATCTGCCGCTCTGGACACCGCCGCCACCTACATTATACTTATTAGCCCCTAATCTGATGCCCTCAACATCGCCAACCCTACATTATATTTATTAACCCCTAATCTGCCACCCCCAATGTTGCCGCAACCTACCTACAATTATTAACCCCTAATCTGACGCCCCCAACGTTGCCGCCACTATAATAAGTTATTAACCCCTAAACCTAAGTCTAACCCTAACTTAAATATAATTTAAATAAATCTAAATAAAAATACTATTATTAAATAAATTATTCCTATTTAAAACTAAATACTTACCTATAAAATAAACCCTAAGCTAGCTACAATATAACTAATAGTTACATTGTAGCTATCTTAGGGTTTATTTTTATTTTACAGGTAACTTTGTATTTATTTTAACTAGGTAGAATAGTTATTAAATAGTTATTAGCTATTTAATCACTTCCTAGTTAAAATAAATACAAAATTACCAGTAAAATAAATCCTAACCTAAGTTACAATTACACCTAACACTACACTATCATTAAATAAATTACCTAAATTAACTACAATTAATTACAATTAAATTAAATAAGCTAAATTACGAAAAAAAAAAAAACACTAAGTGGTCTGGAGGACCACTTTTGCCCGGTTGGGTGAAGACTTCTCAAGGTAGGGTGATCTTCAAGGGGGTAGTGTTAGGTTTTATTAAGGGGGGATTGGGTGGGTTTTTGAGTAGGGTTGGGTGTGTGGTTAGTGGGTTGTAATGTTAGGGGGGGTATTGTCTTTTTTTTTTTACAGGTAAAAGAGCTGATTACTTTGGGGCAATGCCTCACAAAAAGCCCTTTTAAGCAAAGTAGTCTAGCTGCAGACTGGAGCTCCACTCTAGACAGGAAACATGTGACCTCCACTGACTCTAGACAGGAAACATGTGACCTCAACTTACTCTAGACAGGAAACATGTGACCTACACTCAAAGCTTTTTTTTTTTTTTTAATCAACTTTAATGTAACAAACAACCTATAGACAATCATTCTGAAAATGAAACATTTTGCAGCTTTCTTGTTCTTCTTAATGTGCACTCACAGCGGTTTATGCGGATTGTCATTTATAAGGTAACCACTGTGAGTGCACATTAAGAAAGCTGAAAAATGTTTTGTTTTCAGAATGTTTGTCTATAGGTTGTTTGTTACATTAAAGTTCATAAAAAAAAAAGCTTTGAGAGGAGGTCACATGTTTCCTGTCTAGAGTGGAGCTCCAGTCTGCAGCTAGACCCTTCTCCTTTTAAGGGCTATTTGTAATTTAGTATAGGGTAGGGATTTTTATTATTTTGGGGGGCTTTTTTATTTTATTAGGGGGATTAGATTAGGTGTAATTAGTTTTAAAAATTGTAATTATTTTCTGTAATTTAGTGGGGGGGGGGGGGTTCTCGCAATTTAGTTTATTTTAGTTTATTTAATTTAATTGTAATTAATTGTAGTTAATTTAGGTAATATATTTAATGATAGTGTAGTGTAAGGTGTAATTGTAACTTAGGTTAGGTTTTATTTTACATATAACTATTCTACCTAGTTAAAATAAATACAAAGTTGCCTGTAAAATAAATATAAACCATAAGCTTGATACAAATGGAACTATTAGTTATATTGTAGCTATCTTAGGGTTTATTTTATCGATAAGTATTTAGTTTTAAATAGGAATAATTTAGTTAATTGTAGTAATTTTATTTAGATTATTTTAAATTATATTTAAATTAGGGGGGTTTTAGGGTTAGGGTTAGACTTAGGTTTAAGGGTTAATACATTTAATATAGTTGTGGCGACATTGGGGGCGGCAGATTAGGGGTTAATAAATGTAGGTAAGTGGCGGCGATCTTAGGGACGGCAGATTAGGGGTTAATAAAATTTAACTAATGTTTGCGAGGTGGGAAAGGGAGTGCGGCAGTTTAGGGGTTAATATATTTATTGAAGTGGCGGCAATGTCCGGTCGGCAGATTAAGGGTTACAAAATTTATTTAAGTGTTTGCGATGGGGGGGGGGGGGACTCGGTTTAGGGGTTAATAGGTAGTTTATGGGTGTTAGTGTACTTTTTATCACTTTAGTTAAGAGTTTTATGTTACGGCGTTAGCCCATAAAACTCTTAACTACTGACTTTTAAATGCGGTAGGAGTCTTGACAGGAGAGGGTGTACCGCTCACTTTTTCCAAGACTCGTAATACCGGCGTTAGGCAAGTCCCATTGAAAATATAGGATACGCAATTTACGTAAGTGGATTTGCGGTATGCTCGAGTCGCGGAAGAAAATTGAGCGGTACACCTGTATCTGCCAGACTCGTAATACCAGCGGCCGTTAAAAAGCAGCGTTGGGACCTCTCAACGCTGCTTTTTAAGGCTAACGCAAGACTCGTAATCTAGGCGATTGTATCTATCTTAGGTTTTATTTTTATTTCACAGGCAAGTTTGTATTTATTTTAACTAGGTAGACTAGTTAGTAAATAGTTATTAACTATTTACTAACTATCTAGCTAAAATAAATACAAATTTACCTGTGAAATAAAACCTAACCTGTCTTACACTAACACCTAACCTTACACTACAATTAAATCAATAACCTAAATTAAATACAATTACCTAAATTAAATACAATTACCTAAATTACAAAAAAAACAAACACTAAATTATCAGATATTTAAACTAATTACACCTAATCTAATAGCCCTATCAAAATAAAAAAGCCTCCAAAATAAAAAAAAAAGCCTAGCCTAAACTAAACTACCATTAGCCCTTAAAAGGCCCTTAAAAAATACAAACAACCCCACAACAGTAAAACCCACCACCCACACAACCAACCCTCTAAATAAAATCCTAACTAAAAAAACCTAAGCTCCCCATTGCCCTGAAAAGGACATTTGGATGGGCATTGCCCTTAAAAGGGCATTTAGCTCTTTTTCAAGTGCCAAAACCCTAACCTAAAAATAAAACCCACCCAATAAACTCTTAAAAAACCTAACACTAACCCCTGAAGATCCACTTACAGTTTTGAAGACCAGACATCCATCCTCAATGAAGCCGAGAGAAGTCTTCATCCATGCCAACAGAAGTGGTCCTCCAGACGGGCAGAAGTCTTCATCCAGACAGCATCTTCTATCTTCATTCATCTGGTGCGGAGCTGGTCCATCTTCAAGACATCCGGTGCAGAGCATCCTGTTCCTATGACGGCTCTTCTGGAATGAAGGTTCCTTTAAGTGATGTCATCCAAGATGGCGTCCCTTGAATTCCGATTGGCTGATAGAATTCTATCAGCCAATCGGAATTAAACTTGAAAAATTCCTATTGGCTGATGCAATCAGCCAATAGGATTGAGTTTGCATTCTATTGGCTGATTGGAACAGCCAGTAGAATGCAATCCCAATCCTATATTGGCGGTTAATATGTTTATTATAGTGGTGGCGATGTCTGGAGTGGCAGATTAGGGGTTAATAACATTATGTAGGTGTCGGCGATGTCGGGAGCAGCAGATAAGGGGTTAATAAGTGTAAGATTAGGGGTGTTTAGACTCAGGGTTCATGTTAGCGTGTTAGGTGTAAACATAAATTTAGTTTCCCCATAGGAATCAATGGGGCTGCGTTACGGTGCTTAAGGCTGCTTTTTTGCAGGTGTTAGACTTTTTTTCAGCCGGCTCTCCCCATTGATGTCTATGGAGAAATCGAGCATGAGCACGTAAAACCAGCTGACCGCGGCTTTCAGCAGCGCTGGTATTGGAGTGCGGTATGGAGCTCAATTTTGCTTTACGCTCACTTCTTGCCTGTTAATGCCAGGTTTTTGTAAACCTGTAATACCAGCGCTGTAGGGAAGTGAGCGGTGACAAAAACGTGCAAGTTAGCACCGCACCCCTCTTACCGCAAAACTCGTAATCTAGCCGTATGTTTGTAAAGTGCAAACTATGCTTAAGAATCTCTTGAGCAAGGAATCTTTTGGTTGTATAATTCATGTAGTCTGCTATGAGTTGTCTTTTTTTCTTTGAATTACTATAGCAAAAGTAATTGAATTTGTCTTTGTTGATTCATCTCTTCGTGTAAGCGCATGGAGAGAAAGCATTTATTTTTTAAAATATCACTTTCAATTTATGAGGTAGTGATAAATCGTAAGTGTCTGACACAATACAAGTCTATTTAGGGATATTAGCAAGTAAAATAATGCAATAGTGTTATGGTAAATTTTATTCTGAAATTCTTTCAATTAATATTATTTTCCATTTTACAAGCAGCAACACCAAATTAAAGGGACAGTGTACTCAAAATCTGTCACTGATACGAAATAGCACCAATACTGTTGTAGTAGTAAAAGGAAAACGAAAATAAAAAAAGTAAAGTAAAATTAAAACAATAAATTAAAATGAAACTGTTTTAAATTTACATTTTTCAAGCAAAAAAAAAACAACAAAAAAAAAACAACCTAATAAAACAAAATAAAAAAGTAATTTTCAAACATTTAAAGGATTTTATTTTACTGGCTGCAACATACCTGAAAGCACAGAATACATTAATATCTAAGGGCTCTAATGAATGCCTCTGTGTACACAGCGCTTAAGCTGAAACAGGTAACAAATCCTGCTAGGATTGTGACCTCAGATAGCTTAAAAGGACAGCAAAGTCTTACGGCTAGATTACGAGTTTTGCGTTATAAGTAAAAAAGCTGCGTTAAGCCTCATAACGCTGCTTTTTCACTACCGCTGGTATTACGAGTCTTCTAGGTACAGCTGTTCCGCACACATTTTTGGCCTTACCGCAAATCAACTTACGCAAATTGCGTATAGTCTTTTTTCAATGGGACTTCTATAGCGCCAGTATTACAAACTTGTCCTGGGAGGTCAAAAAGTGAGCGGTACAGCCTATCCCGTCAAGATTCGTAATGCATTCTAAAGTCAGTAGTTATGAGTTTTACACTACAAAGCCGTAGCATAAAACTCAGAACTAAAGTGCTAAAAAGTGCACTAACACCCATAAAATACCTATTAACCCCTAAACCGAGGCTCTCCCGCATCGCAAACACTAAAATAAATGTATTAACCCCTAATATGCCGCTTTGGACATCGCCGCCACTAGAATAAACATATTAACCCCTAAACCGTCGCACTCCCGCCTCACACAAATCTACCGCCCCTAACATAGTCACCACCTACCTACATTTATTAACCCTTAATCTGCCGCCCCCAACGTCGCTGCCACTATACTAAATTTATTAACCCCTAAATCTAAGTCTAACCCTAACACCCCCTAACTTAAATATAATTAAAATAAATCTAAATAAAACCTACAATTAATAGCTAAATAATTCCTATTTAAAAATAAATACTTACCTGTAAAATAAACCCTAGGATAGCTACAATATAACTAATAGTTACATTGTAGCTAGCAGTTTTTTTTTATTTATTTTACAGGCAAGTTTGTATTTATGTTAACTAGGTAGAATAGTTACTAAATAGTTATTAACTATTTAATAACTACCTATTTAAAATAAATACAAATTGACCTGTAAAATAAAACCTAGACTTAGTTACACTAACACCTAACCTAACCCTACAATTAAATACATTCCCTAAATTAAATACAATTAACTAAATTCAATGCAATTGGTTAAATTACAAACCCCCCCGCTAAATTACAGAAAATAAAAAACAAATTACAAGATCTTTAAACTAATTACACCTAATCTAATAGCCCTATCAAAATAAAAAAGTCCCCCCAAAATAAAAAACCCTAGCCTAAAATAAACTACCAATAGCCCTTAAAAGGGCCTTTTGCGGGGCATTGCCCCAAAGAAATCAGCTCTTTTACCTGTCAAAAAAATACAAACAACCACCCCAACAGTAAAACCCACCACCCACACAACCAAACCCCCCAAATAAAACCCTAACTAAAAAAACCTAAGCTCCCCATTGCCCTGAAAAGGGCACTTGGATGGGCATTGCCCTTAAAAGGGCATTTAGCTCTATTGCAGCCCAAACCCCTAATCTAAAAATAAAATCCACCCAATAAACCCTTAAAAAATCCTAACACTAACCCACGAAGATCCACGATCCACGAGCCGGGAGAAGTCTTCATCCAAGCGGCAAGATGTCCTCAATGAAGCCGGCAGAAGTGGTCCTCCAGACGGGCAGAAGTCTTCACCCAGACGGCATCTTCTATCTTCATCCTTCCGACGCGGAGCAGCTCCATCTTCAAGACATCCGGCGCAGAGCATCCTCTTCAATCGACGGCTTCTTCTACAATGAAGGATCCTTTAAATGACGTCATCCAAGATGGAGTCCTTTAGATTCCGATCGGCTGATAGAATTCTATCAGCCAATCAGAATCTAAGGGACGCCATCTTGGATGAAGTTATTTAAAGGAACCTTCATTGTAGAAGAAGCCGTCGATTGAAGAGTATGCTCCGTGCCGGATGTCATGAAGATGGAGCCGCTCCGCGTCGGAAGGATGAAGATGGAAGATGTCGTCTGGGTGAAGACTTCTGCCCATCTGGAGGACCACTTCTGTCAGCTTCGTTGAGGAATGAGGACATCTTGCCGCTTGGATGAAGACTTCTCCCGGCTTTGTTGAGGATGGATGTCGGCTCTTCAAAACTGTAAGTGGATCTTCAGGGGGTTAGTGTTAGTTTTTTTTAAGGGTTTATTGGGTAGGTTTTATTTTTAGGTTAGGGCTTTGGGCTGCAATAGAGCTAAATGCCCTTTTAAGGGCAATGCCCATCCAAATGCCCTTTTCAGGGCAACAGGGAGCTTAGGTTTTTTTAGTTAGGGTTTTATTTGGGGGTTTGGTTGTGTTGGTGGTGGGTTTTACTGTTGGGGGGGTTGTTTGTATTTTTTTTACAGGTTAAAGAGCTGATTTCATTGGGGCAATGCCCCGCAAAAGGCCCTTTTAAGGGCTATTGGTAGTTTAGTTTAGGCTAGGGTTTTTTTTTATTTTGGGGGGACTTTTTTTAATTTGATAGGGCTATTAGATTAGGTGTAATTAGTTTAAATATCTTGTAATTGTTTTTATTTTGTGTAATTTAGTGTTTTTTTTGTTTGTAATTTAGGTAATTGTATTTAATTTATTTAATTGTATTTAATTTAGGTAATTTACTTAATTGTAGTGTAGTGTTAGGTGTTAGTGTAACTTAGGTTAGGTTTTATTTTACAGGTAAATTTGTCTTTATTTTAGCTAGGTAGTTAGTAAATAGTTAATAACTATTTAGTAACTATTCTACCTAGTTAAAATAAATACAAACTTGCCTGTAAAATAAAAATAAAACCTAAGCTAGATACAATGTAACTATTAGTTATATTGTAGCTAGCTTAGGGTTTTATTTTACAGGTAAGTATTTAGTTTTAAATAGTAATTATTTAGTTATTAATTGTAGGTTTTATTTAGATTTATTTTAATTATATTTAAGTTAGGGGGTGTTAGGGTTAGACTTAGATTTAGGGGTTAATACATTTAGTATAGTGGCGGCGACGTTGGGGGAGGCAGATTAGGGGTTAATAAATGTAGGTAGGTGGTGGCGACATTGGGGGAGGGAGATTATGGGTTAATAAATATAATGTAGGTGTCGGCGATGTTGGGGCAGCAGATTAGGGGTTAATAAGTATAATGTAGGTGGCGGCGATGTTGGGGGCAGCAGATTGGGGTTAATAAGTATAATGTAGGTGTCGGCGATGTCAGGGGAGGCAGATTAGGGGTTAATAAGTGTAAGATTAGGGGTGTTTAGACTCAGGGTTCATGTTAGGGTGTTAGGTGTAAACATAAATTTAATTTCCCCATAGAAAGCAATGGGGCTGTTTTATGGAGCTTTACGCTGCTTTATTGCAGGTGTTAGACCTTTTTTTCAGCCGGTTCTCCCCATTGATGTTTATGGGGAAATCGTGCACGAGCGCGTACGGCCAGCTCACCGCTGACTTAGGCAGCGCTGGTATTGGAGTGTGGTATGGAGCACAATTTTGCTCTACGCTCACTTTTTGTCTTTTAACACCGGTTTAGAAAAACCTGTAATACCAGCGCTGTAGGTAAGTGAGCGGTGACAATAACGTGCAAATTAGTACCGCATTCCTCTTACCGCAAAACTCATAATCTGGCCGATAATTAGACATTCATGATTTAGACAGAGTATGCAATTTTAAACAACTTTCCAATTTACTTCTATTATTTAATTTGCTTCCTTCTATTGTTATCTTTTGCTGAAATGTTTTTCTAGGAAAGCTCAGGAGCAGCAGAGAACCTAGGTTCTAGCTGCTGATTGGTGGCTGCATATATATACTGATTGTCATTGGCTCACCCATGTGTTCAGTTAGAAACCACTAGTGCACTGCTGCTCCTTCAACAAAGCATACCAAGAGAATAAAGCAAATATGATAATAGCAGTAAACAGGAAAGTTGTTTAAAATTGTATGTTCTACCTAAATCATAACATTTTGGGTTTCATTTCCCTTTAAGTACCTTGTTTCTGGAGGGTGGATCAGACGCTACAACCATGAACTATTTAGCATTAAAAAAACTGTACAAATTTTAATTATAAATTCATTAAAAAAAGTGTTAGGGTGCATTTTATGGGATATTCCACTGTATATTCATATGAACTGTAAAGTCCAAGCTCAGCATTTGCAAATGAGGGACCCTTGGAGATAAAAGTATTCCATCAATACAAATTATAGTCTTAGTAATGAATCCTGTTAACCTGACTAGTCATAGAGCAAAATAGTCTCACAGCACTGGGAATAGGCAAAATAAATAGATATATCCAAAAGGTAGACTTAAACTGTTCCAGTTAGGGGGTTCTTCATCTATCCTATACACATACATGCAGTGTCCACTTCCTTTTGCCATAAGGAGAATAAACACACCACTTCAGAAATCTATCGAAGCACTAGATTGGCATTGTGGATACTCACAGCACCCCAGAAAACTTGGTTCCCTGACTGTCACAGACATGCCCAGAATTGAACCCAGGTCTTCTGATTCGCAGCCTGTTTCTCTTTTGCTGCCCAACCAGAGAGCTTTATGTTTGCTGGTTTTGGAGACCTGTTACTTGCAGTTGATTGCTCTCTGGCTCCACCTGCTTGTCAGCTGCAGGTCATTTTGCAGTCAGCTCTTTTATAAAAGGCTGCTTCACAATCCACTTCCTGCTCATGCATAGTGGTTTATTCTGTCCCAGTGTGTTAGTGCCTCTGACCTTGCCTGTGTTTCTTGTATTTCCTGTTTGGTTCCTGAATCCGACTTGTTCTCTGACTACCCTTTTGGGTCTCCCTTGCTTTTGATGAAAGATTGGACTGCTTTTATGTTTACCAAACCTGGCCTTGTACCCTGTCTATTTTATCGGAATCTCTCTGGACTTGGTGACTGTTCTGACTGCTCTCAGGTATCTGACCCTTGGCTTGTCTCCTGGCTATCCTCTCTGTACCAGCCTGTCTCTGCTTTTTGTGGCATCATCCTGCTTCCCTGGGATCCTCTTTCAGTGCCTAGCCCTACAGAGGACAATTACCAAGTTAATTTAACCAGCACATGTACCCAAGCGCTTCTAAGCATTTCTGCAAATTACCAGTCACCTTCTCATGCATCTAAGCTTTGTTAAGTTCCAGTATACTGCACGTGTGCCAAGCTCTGCATAAAGTCTCTGCTACCAGTGTTCCAATATCCGCGTCCTGCAGTGGACCCTGCCAAGCATCTGTGTCTTGCTCCTGTCCTCCAGCCTCCGGTGGGCACCTCCAGTCCCGGGCCTCAAGTGGGCACCTCCAGTCCCAGGCCTCAAGTGGGTACCTCCTGTCTTCAGCCTAAGTTTAAGTTTGCACTCCTGTTCCTGGCCCTATCATGGGCATTACCTCAGACTCAAGTTCTGGTGTGGGCACGCCTGCTCACTTATCCTGCTTCCAGCCTTCAAGTCAGGCAGTGAAATCTTAAGGACGCCAAGGAGCGTATTTAAAGCCGTGGGATTTTAAATATTTATTACACCTGATGAAACGGTCAGTATAGATAGTGAAACGTTGTGTTTTAACTTTTAAAATTAAAGTCTTTTTATTATACTAGACTTTCCACGAACTTTATGTTATTTCATTTTATTTTATAATATAATTGTTCCTTGGAGCTATATTTGTGATTACTGACAGAAAGTACTCACAATATTTTACTGCCCTGGTTGATACCGGTTCATGGAAGCCGGACAGAAAAATTTAATGGCCGGTCTGATGCCGTTTCGTGGATGCCGGCTAGAGTAACCGAGTGGTCTGGTGAACACAGGGAAAGTTTGCTGGGTGACTATAACAGCCCAGGAGGCAATTGTAGCACTTATCAAGTTCCTTACATCTTGTAAGTACGTTGCATTGGTGTGCTGTCCGTTATTGATAACACTGATTTTGCACTATGGTGGCGCCTTCTTTTTTTATTTCTTTTCAACACTGCAGAATTTGGACACCAACAGATTTTTGAAGAAGCAGCTAGCCACGACTTTATCCCTTGGAGATCTGTGGGACATTATAACATCGTTTCTGGACAGAATATTGCACGGATGTGGGATAAGTGCCATTTGTGATCACCATATGAACTTATTATACACTTTGCATTTGTATTCTAAGATTGTGCACATATGTCACTTTATATTATATATCACTTGTTGATCATTTTGTACACGGCAATATGTTTTGAGTCAATTATAGAGCACTATTATAAGATCAATACTACATTTATGTATTGATATTTAGAGGTTTTACATTATTTAGGCGCATCCAATTGGTTATATATTTAATTTTTTACGCCTGCTCACTTATCCTGCTTCCAGCCTCCAAGTCTCCAGTTCCAGTGCAATAAACATACTTGCTTGTCTGTTTCTTAAACATGCCTAATAGGGGTAACTCCAGAAAGAAGCCCATACCGCTGACCCTTTTCAGTATTCAAGACAGTCCTAAGCCTGCCACCACCTTGCATAAGCTTCATACCCCAGAACCTGCTCAGCTGAGTGTGACACTGACAACATGCTCAGCAGCCAATCACAGGAGATCACGTGACCACCGACTCAAAGGGTAAATTTCTCTCATAGGCTGGCCATAGCATTCCTCCCAACTGTCCCGGGTTGTGCGGGACAGTCCCAAATTTAGGGGTCTGTCCTACTGAGACAGTGTTCAGTCCCACATTGTCCCCCAAGCACACAAGTGTTTGCGCACAGCCATTTTTTAATATGAGTTTTTTTTATGTGTCGTATTTTGTCATGACTGTAGGAGCAAAGTTGCACGTGCGCTACAAGAACTCCAGACTGACTGAGTACCTTAGAACAGTGGTGGGCAGGACTATCAGCTGAACCTACAGACTTCGTTATGCCCGGACAAAAGATGACTGCTTTCAGTTTTAAGGTACATTAGTACTGTTCACTAGAGTGGTGGGGTGTCTTGGGCTGTAACTTGGTAGCTCACTACTATTCCTTGCCGCATTCTGCAGCTGCTGTCTGTGTCTATGTGTTCCACAAGCCTCTCTGCTTGAATAGATTTTTTCATAGTACTTCTTTTCCCACATCCCCATCACACTTCTTCCAACCAGACTACCTATAGGAGCTGATTGCTTTTAGTTTACACATCTCCTGCAGTCATGTAATGTAGGTTTAGTTGGGCAATATATTTATGCAAAGGCAATGTTGTTTGCAAAAAATACATAAATAAATCTTCTTTTAAAACACTGTCAAATGGCAACTTAATCTCTCTCTCTCTCTCATCTATCTCTCTACCCTGTCTTTCTCTCCCCTCCTCTTACTCTCTCCCCCATCTTGCGCTTACTCTTTCCCCTGTCTTTCTATCCCCTCCTCTTACTCTCTTCCCTGTCTTTCTCTCCCCCTCTTACTCTCTCCCCCATCTTGCGATTACTCTCTTGCCTGTCTTTCTCTCCCCTCTCTTACTCTCTCCCCCATCTTGTGCTTACACTCTAGCCTGTCTTTCTCTCCTCTCCTCTTATTCTCTCCCCATCTTGCGCTTACTCTCTTACCTGTCTTTGTCTCCCCTCCTCTTACTCTCTCCCCCATCTTGCGCTTACTCTCTCCACTGTCTCTCTCCCCACTCTTACTCTCTCCCTTCCTCTTACTCTCTTCCCTATCTTTCTCTACCCCCTTTTACTCTCTCCCCTCCTCTTCCCCTCTTCCCTGACTTTCTTTCCCCCCTCTTACTCTCTCCCCTCCTCTTACTCTCTTCCCTGTCTTTATCTCCCCCCCTTACTCTCTCCCCTCCTCTTACTCTCTTCCCTGTCTTTCTCTCCCCTCCGCTTACTCTCTTCCCTGTCTTTCTCTCCCCCCTCTTACTCTCTCCCCTCCACTTACTCTCTTCCCTGTCTTCATCCCCCCTCTTACTCTCTCCCCTCTGCTTACTCTCTTCCCTGTCATTCTCTCCCCCTCTTACTCTCTCCCCTCTGCTTACTCTCTTCCCTGTCTTTCTCTCCCCCCTCTTACTCTATCCCCTCCTCTTGCTCTCTTCCCTGTCTTTCTCTCCCCCCTCTTACTCTATCCCCTCCTCTTGCTCTCTTCCCTGTCTTTCTCTCCCACCTCGTACTCTCTCCCCTCCGCTTACTCTCTTCCCTGTCACTCTTTCCCCTCCGCTTACTCTCTTCCCTGTCTTTCTCTCCCCTCTGCTTACTCTCTAAACTGTCTTTCTCTCCCCCTCTTACTCTCTCCCCTCTGCTTACTCTCTTCCCTGTCACTCTCACCCCTCCGCTTACTCTCTTCCCTGTCTTTCTCTCCCCCCTCTTACTCTCTCCCCTCCGCTTACTCTCTTCCCTGTCTTTCTCTCCCACCTCTTACTCTCTCCCCTCCACTTACTCTCTTCCCTGTCTTTCTCCCCCCTCTTACTCTCTCCCCTCTGCTTACTCTCTTCCCTGTCATTCTCTCCCCCTCTTACTCTCTCCCCTCTGCTTACTCTCTTCCCTGTCTTTCTCTCCCCCCTCTTACTCTATCCCCTCCTCTTGCTCTCTTCCCTGTCTTTCTCTCCTACCTTGTACTCTCTCCCCTCCGCTTACTCTCTTCCCTGTCACTCTTTCCCCTCCGCTTACTCTCTTCCCTGTCTTTCTCTCCCCTCTGCTTACTCTCTAAACTGTCTTTCTCTCCCCCTCTTACTCTCTCCCCTCCGCTTACTCTCTTCCCTGTCTTTCTATCCCCTCCGCTTACTTTCTCCCCCTTATTCTCTTTACCTCTATCTTCCCCCTCTTTATTTCTCTTTTTCTCTTTACCTCTATCTTTCCCCTCTTTAGCTCTTTCTTCCTCGTTTGTGTAACTTCCTGTCTTTGCTAGGGTTGGAAATTCAGATATAGGGAGAGAGTCTAGGGCCTCTATTCAAAAAGACTTGCAGCATTTTTTGAGGTGGTATGTGTACAAATGTAACAAATCTCTATCAATATGCCTAACGCTGCAGCGTATATTCATGCTTATTCAAAGAGAAATGCAAAGAAAATATGTGGCGTATAATTATATTTGTATGAGAACAATCTCAAAATACAATGTCAGCCTTATGATTGCTTGAAATACTTATGGCCTTACTTGGAAAAAAGTTAAAGAAAAGTACATTTTGCAGCTTTTTGTATATTATAATTTTGTGACATGCTGAAAACAAAAGTATGCTTGCTTAAAATAGTTGTAACGCACACAATTGTAAAAAAAAATTGCAAAAAAACCCCTGCAAAATGCTTTTCTAAAACTTTTTTTTCTCCAATTAAACTTGTGTAAAAGGTTACAGTATGTTAGCTTAAAATACTTGTTATTGTGGAATCCGTTGAAGAAGTAACTTATCTAGATTCCCCCTCTCCTTTTATTTACCACATTTTTAATACCTGTAATTTGCAAACATGAATAACTGGCATTATGGAATTCCAAAAAATGCCTAGCAACTGGATTCTCAAGTACCATGTGCTTTATATGACTTCTGTGTTCTTCAACCCCACCTTTCAACTATTTCTTGTTTTTTCCGACATAGTGCTTCGGGCATGAGCACTTTAACAAATAAATCACACATGAAGAAACACAGGTAATTAATTGCTTTATTATAAAAAATTATCATGGTTAGTGGAAAATATCCTAGTTTTCTTAATATTGCAACAATTGGTGCAGTTCTCATATGGTTGACACACCACTCTTGACTGTCTTGCCTCAAGCTAATTATGAGGTTGTGTGCTAGCCTCAAATTTTGAGTGGACCAATTTGACCCTCAGACTCAGTGCTCTTCTGGCAGTTATTAGGGGGACCTTAGAAATAATTCCCTGTAGGGAGTTATCCGCTAATAGGATATGCCAGTGCTTGCGCATTATTGCACTGATTTTTCCCCCAGTGAAAATTAATTAATTAGTCTGAGCTGATCCTGTGGTCCCTCAGACTTCTGTTTTTGGCCATAGAGAAGCTCCTTCCTTTCCGAGGTTCCAGCTCTAGCCAAGACTTTTTAAATCTGCCTGTTGGAATAACCCCTAACGTATTTCTAATTCCTCTGACTGTCTTTAGAAAGCAATAGTAGGAACTGACTCACCGGTATGCCATTCTTAGGACTTCTAGGACTTCTAGGAAGAAATTATTTCTGGCAGTTTCTTTCCTATAGACCTCTGTTTGAATGGCATTATTGTATTATTATTATCTTGAAATGTTATCTCTTCACTGCTCACTAGGGTTTTTTTTAAAAAAAAATATTATTACTATTTACACAGATTCCCTTCTACCAACAGCAGAGGAGCTTTGTAACCACCTGGGCATTGATTGATATCCCAGGTCCTGCCTGATTTAGTTTTTTCTTTTTGGTGTGTGTGTGTGGGGGGGGGGGGGGGGTTGCTGGGGTTTTTATAGATTACATTTAATTGGTTGGTGGATTGGGAGATTTCAATTTATTTCTGATGGGATGGGTTGGGGCCTTTTGGGGTATTAATGTATTTTCTATTTTTATATAGCATTTATAAAGATTTTTTAAAACAAAATTGCCACTCTCTTATTTATTATATTATTTATTATGAGCCAGATTATGAGTGGAGCGCTTTTTAAAACTCCTATCCCCGGATAAGTCTCGGAACACATCGTTGAGGAAGTGTTGGAAGGAGGCGGAGGCATTACATAGCCCATAGGGCATGACCAGATAGTCTTAGTGTCCATAACGAGAGCGGAATGCAGTTTTGCATCCGTCTCCCTGAAGAACTCGTAGAAGATTGTAAGCACCCCGTAGGTCCAATTTGGAGTATATAGTTGCATTTTGGAGACGTTTGATGAGCTCTGAGATGAGGGGAAGAGGATACTTATTTTTGATGGTGATTCGATTGAGTTCACAGTAATCAACGTAGGGGCGTAAGCTACCGTCTTTCTTTCCAACAACAAATATACCTGTTCCTGCAGGAGAGGTAGAAAGTCAAATAAAACCTTTTTGTAGATTTTCTTGGATGTACTCATTTAAGATCTGTAATTCCTTCTCTGCTCACGAGTAGAAGATCAATGGACAGTCATAGGATCTGCTAGGTGGGAGGACCTCTACTCCTATCTTATCAAATACGTCTCGATATTGATGATATATTTCTGGTAAGATGGTTATCTCTTTTCTTGTCATACATGCATTGAGAATGGAGTGTATATACCCGTTCTTAATTTTGTTTGAAATACATTGTGAAGAACATATAGGAGAAGGTTAAACACCTGTAGACCAGGAGATAGCGGGGTCATGGATCTGTAACCAGGGAATGCCTAGGATGACTGGAAACAGAGGTGAGGGTAAAAGATCAAAAACTAGATTCTCTAAATGGCTTTTTATAGACACCTGAATAGGAAGGATTTGTTCCATGAGGGGACCAGAAGACAGAAAAGACCCATGTACAACTTGGATTTTTAAGGGTGGATATTTATTGCATATAGGAATAGACAAAGCTTTGGCTAATGCAGAGTCAATGAAGCAGCCACTGGCTCAGGAATCAATTAAGGCTCGACATTCATGGGTGTTCTTGCCCCACTAGAATGAAAGAAAGATGGATAAAGGAGGAATAGTAGTATTCTGCATAGAGGTCATTAGAGAAAGTTCAGGTTCCTTACCTCAAGTATTTCTGTGGGCATGTTTTTACTGTATGATCAGAATGTCCACAATATAGACACAGGTTATCTCTTTTTCTCCATTGTAATTCAGCAGGAGGTAGTCTTCCTTGGACCAAACCGACTTGCATTGGCTCTTAATTTTGTATTGAAGGAGGAGCATTTGTAGGAAGCTCAGAATAGTTGGATTGGTGATATAGGAAGTGGCTCTTTCCTGGCGTCGCTCTCGCAGGCACCAATCCAATTGAATAGCTTGTTGTATAAAGGCTTCAAGTGTCTCTGGGATACCAAAATGAGCAAAGTCATCTTTGAGAGTCTCTGACAGTCCTAAACGGAAATGATTTAATAGACCTATTTCGTTCCAGCATGTGTCTGCTGTGGCGTAGCATTTGAAGTCAGATAAATACTGCTTTACTGGTCGTGGCCCTGACATATCACTCTAATGGCTCTTTGGGCCATTTCTTGTTTGTTGGGTTTGTCGGACAAAGAGGACATCGCCTTTACAAATAGGTCCCATGACTGAACACAGGGATCGGGTATACAAAGGAGAGCAGAAGCCCATTCTTGTGGTGGACCAGAAAGGAGTGATATAATAGAGCGCACATTTATTGTTTTAGAATATTATGTGCGGGGTTTCAAAGCAAACATCAGTTCACATGACATGACAATAGAGCGATATTTAGATCTATGTACTGTGAACCGTTCAGGAAGTGGTAGCTGAGGTTCAGGGACTGTAGAATCATTCTCAGGTAAGGGAACTTGATGCGCCACCACAGGCAGTTGAGGTATTGCAGCTACTGGAGGAGGGGCAGCTGCTTGAGCTTGGGCTTGTAAGTCTTGGACAGCTTGAGTAAGACTGGATACCTGCCTGGTTAAGGTATTCAGGGTTTCAACAACTTCTGCAAGTTCCATAAGTATTCAGATATTCTGTAAGGGTTTGGTGGTAGAAGCCCAGGATGCAGAAGGAGAGGCTGAATAGGATCAATTTTGAAGTACAGACAAGGATGAGACAGAGACGTGGTCAAACAGGCCAATGGTCAGTTCAGGCAGTAAAGGTTTGTAATCGATTAAACAGGCAGAAAGGTCAATATCAGGATAACAGGACAAGAGCAACACTAGGTACACAGTATATCTGAACACTGAGCAGACTTTTCAGACGTCTTTTATAGGGAGAGAGAGACACCTCCTTCCTTCATGTAACAGGTGTGGTTTGAGCTTCTGTCCCTTTAAGAGGTAGTGTGTATGCACCTGCGCGTGCCTAAGGAGCATTAAGAATGAAGTCTGGATTGTGTAACACGCTATAGCATGTTGTTTCTTGCGGCCTGTGAAGTTTCTGGTAGCTCAGACAGATGTCTCACATGCAGCTCCCGGTGCAGAGGGGCGTGCGGTATAATGGAGTCGGCCACCTGGGGCCGTGACACAGAAGAGAAGGGTAAGTTTGTGTGTGACCTTGACAAGTAGAGAAAAAAAGTCAAATCTGATACATTCCATGAAAACTCCAAAAATGGACTGGACAAAATTATTGGCACCCTCAATTTAATATTTGGTAGCACATCCCTTGGAAAAAATTATTGAAATCAATCGCTTCCTGTAACCATCAATGAGTTTCTTACACCTCTCTACTAGAATTTTGGACCACTCTTCTTTCATCAACTGCTCCAGGTTTCTCAGTTTGAAAGGATACCTTTTCCCAACTGCTATTTTTGAGATGTCTCCACAGGTGCTCTATGGGATTGAGACCTGGACTCATTGCTGGCCAGTTCAGTACTCTCCAGCACTTTGTCTTAAATCATATCTGGGTGCTTTTTGATGTGTGCTTTGGGTCATTGTCCCATGACCTCTGACGGAGGCCAAACTTTCTGACACTGGGCTCTACATTTCACCGCAGAAATCTTTGGTAGTCTTCAGTTTTCATAATGCCATGCACACAGTAAAGGCGTCCAGTGCCTGAAGCAGCAAAGCAACCCCAAAACATCAGTGAACTTCCACCATGTTTGACTGTAGGGACTGTATTCTTTTCTTTAAAAGCCTCATTTGTTTTCTGAAAAAAGTAGAATGATGGCTTTACCAAAAAGCTGTAATTTTGTTTCGTCTGTCCACAGCACATTCTCCAAAAGGATTTTGGTTTCCTCAGGTAAGTTTTTGCAGACTCCAATCTGGCTTTTTTATGTTCCTGTGTCAGCAGTGGGGTCCTCTTGGGTCTCCTACAATAGCGTCCCTTTCATTCAGATGGTGATGTATAGTGCAAGCTGACACATTTGTACCCTATGCCTGAAGGTCAGCTTGAATTTGTCTGGAAGTTGATCGAGGTTCATTATCCACCATTCAAACAATCGTTTATTGCAATCTTTAATAAATTTTTCTCTTTCGTCCACGTCCAGGGAGATTAGCTACAGTGCCATGGTCTGTAAACTTCTTGACAATGTTGCGCACAGTGGACACAGGAACATTAAGATCTCTAGAGATGGACTTGTAACCTTGAGATTGTCCATGCTTTTCCACAATTTTTGTTCTCAAATCTTCAGACAGTTCTTTGCAGCTCTTACTCTTCTCCATGCTCAGTGTGGCACACAGAGAAGCACAACAGAAAGGTTGAGTCCATTTTTTACCATTTTAACTGGTTGCCGGTGTGATTTCTATATTGTCAGCACCTGTTAATTGATACAGGTGAGTTTAATTACAAATTACAGGAGCATTAGAAACTTGGAATGCAATTATTTCTTACAATTTTGAGAAGGTGCCAATAATTTTCTCCAGTCCATTTTTGTAGTTTTGCGTGGAATGTGTCAGATTTGGCTTTTTTTCTCCACTTTTTTGTGTCATACCAATACAAACATAAGAAATAAACATGAGAATGCCTAAACATTTGTAATTGCAATAATTTTCTGGGCAAAGTGGTGCATTATCTGACAAAAATACAGGTGGAACAGGAGGATAAGCACTCTCACTTTCAATCAACAGCCAGGGTGTCAGGAACAAAAGTATTATAGATGAGAAGATAGATCCGCTCTCACTGGACTTTTCAAAATCAGGTGCCAAATTATTGTGACGTTTCGGAGATCAAACCGTCCTCTTCATCAGTCCGAAACGTCACAATAAATTGGCACCTGATTTTGAAAAGTCCAGTGAGAGCGGATCATTTCCACCCCTAAGTGGAAATGTCCAAATTGGGCCAAAAGTGTCTATATTTTGTGTGGCCACCATTATTTTCCAGCACTGCCTTAACCCTCTTGGGCATGGAGTTCACAGAGCATCAAAGGTTGCCACTGGAGTCCTCTTCCACTCCTCCATGACAACATCACGGAGCTGGAGGATGTTAGAGACCTTGCGCTCCCCCGCATTCCATTTGAGGATGCACCACAGATGCTCAATAGGGTTTAGGTCTGGAGACATGCTTGGCCAGTCCATCACCTTTACCCTCAGCTTCTTTAGCAAGGCAGCGGTCATCTTGGAGGTGTGTTTGGGGTCGTTATCATGTTGGAATACTGCCCTGTGGCCCAGTCTCCGGAGGGAGGGGATCATGTTCTGCTTCAGTATGTCACAGTACATGTTGGCATTCATGGTTCCCTCAATGAACTGTAGCTCCCCAGTGCCGGCAGCACTCATGCAGGCCCAGACCATGACACTCCCAACACTATGCTTGACTGTAGGCAAGACACACTTGTCTTTGTACTCCTCACCTGGTTGCCACCACACACGCTTGACACCATCTGAACCAAATAAGTTGATCTTGGTCTAATCCAACCACAGGACATGGTTCCAGTAATCAATGTCCTTAGTCTGCTTGTCTTCAGCAAACTGTTTGCAGGCTTTCTTGTGCATCATCTTTAGAAGAGGCTTCCTTCTGGGACGACAGCCATGCAGACCAATTTTATGCAGTGTGCGGCATAAGGTCTGAGCACTGACAGGCTGACCCCCCACCCCTTCAACCTCTGCAGCAATGCTGGCAGCACTCATATGTCTATTTCCCAAAGACAACCTCTGGTTATGACGCTGAGCATGTGCACTCAACTTCTTTGGTCAACCATTGCGAAGCCTGTTCTGAGTGGAACCTGTCCTGTGAAACCGCTGTATGGTCTTGCCCACCATGCTGCAGCTCAGTTTCAGGGTCTTGGCAATCTTCTTATAGCCTAGGCCATCTTTATGTAGAGCAACAATTCTTTTTTTCAGATACTCAGAGAGTTCTTTGCCATGAGGCTCCATGCTAAACTTCCAGTGACCAGTATGAGAGAGTGTGAGAGCGATAACACCAAATTTAACACATCTGCTCCCCATTCATACCTGAGTCCTTGTAACACTGATGAGTCACATGACACCAGGGAGGAAAAATGGCTAATTGGGCCCTATTTGGACATTTCCACTTAGGGGTGTACTCACTTTTGTTGCCAACGGTTTGGACATTAATGGCTGTGTGTTGAGATATTTTGAGGGGACAGCAAATTTACCCTGTTATACAAGCTGTACACTCACTACTTTACATTGTAGCAAAGTATCATTTCTTCAGTGTTGTCACATGAAAAGATATAATAAAGCATTTACAAAAATGTGAGGGGTGTACTCACTTTTGTGAGATACTGTATATATATATATATATATATATATATATATACATACATCATTAGACATGTATATTTGCCTTCCTTTTTTTCTAACACCTCAGACTTCGTATCTTTGTGTGAGCCCTTATAACTTTTTTGCGCTAGTTTTTTTAATCATTTTTATTAGATGTTATGTGTGTAACTGTACTTTTGTAATGCATTTTTGATGTTTTGTGACACTTTTTTGTTTTGCGAAACAGTTAAGCACAGCTCTGAGGACGCAATAATCGTAGTTTAAATCGCAATTGCGCTCAAGCGATCTAGTTTACTTTCAACTTGTAATTTGAGCAGAAAACCAGATGCACACAAACACCTGCTATAAACCCTATATGACTCGTGCATAACTTAACACTCCACTCATATTCTGGCCCTATATTGTTTTATGTATTTGAAGCAGAATTTGATCCTAGATTACAAGTTGTGTGTTTGTGTTTTAACGCTGAAAATATGGTAATTTCAGCGTTAATACAGCACCGCAGCCATTACAAGTCTTGTCGGTATAGCTGTACCACAAGCCTTTTAGCCTGTAATGCAACGTCAGAACCACACTCGTAAAAATTAAGTTTTTGCATGGGATTTCCATAGCGCTGGTATTACGAGTTTTGCGGTGAGGCTAAAAAACGAGCATTACACTCTAAAACGACAATATCCGTACCACAATCTAAAGTCAGAAGTTATGAGTTTTACGTTACAGAGCTGTAACATAAAACTCATAACTAAAGTGTTAAAAAGTACACTACCACCCATAAACTACCTAATAACCCCTAAACCGGGGCTCTCCCACATCACAAACACTATATTAAATTAATTAACCCCTAATCTGCCGCTCCCGATATCGCCGCCACTTTAAAAAAATATTAACCCCTATTTCGCCACTCCCTGACATCCTCACCACTATAATAAAGTTATTAACCCCTAATCCGCCGCTCTCCCGCATAGCAAACACTATTTAAATATTATTAACCCCTAATCTACCGTCAGCCCACATTATCCCCACTATACTAAAGTTTTTAAGCCCTTATTACCTGTCAAATTAAAAAAACTAAGTTTACACTAACAATTAAACTAATATAATTATTAAACTAAAATTACAAAGTATCCAATCACAAAAAAACTAAATTACAAAAAATAACAAACACTAAATTACAAAAAATAACAAATGAAATTATCCAAAATAAAAAACAATTACACCTAATCTAATAGCCCTATCAAAATAAAAAAGCCCACTCAAAATAAAAAAAACCTAGCCTATCATAAACTACCAATAGCCCTTAAAAGATATCAGCTCTTTTACCTGTAAAAAAAAAATACAAAGACCCCCCAATAGTAAAACCCACCACCCAACCAACCCCCCAAAATAAAAAACCTAACTCTAAAAAAAAACTAAAGTTACCCATTGCCTGAAAAGGACATTTGGATGGGCATTGCTCTTAAAAGAGCATTTAGCTCTTTTACTTGCTCTTTTACTTGCCCAAACCCTAATCTAAAAAATAAACCCTAAAAAAACCCTAACACTAACCCCCGAAGATCCACTCACAGTTTTTGAAGTCCCGCTTGAATGTTCTTCATCCAGACGGCCTCTTCAATCTTCATCCAGGTGGCATCTTCTATCTTGATCCCGGCGGCACGGTGCGGGTCCATCCTGAAGACATCAGGCACGGAGCAACCTCTTCATACGGTCACTGTCATACACTGAATCTTCAATGCAAGGTACGCGATTCCAGATGGCGTCCCTTGCATTACTATTGGCTGAAAGATTTGAATCAACCAATAGGAATTAGAGCTGCTAAATCCTATTAGCTGTTCAAATCAGCCAAAAGGATTTAAGCAACTCTCATTCTATTGGCTGATTCGAATCAGCGAATAGGAATGCAAGGGACGCCATCTTGAATCTCGTACCTTGCATTGAAGATTCAGTGTACGGCAGCCATCGTATGAAGAGGATGCTCCGCACAGGATGTCTTCAGGATGCACCCGCTCCACGCTGCCGGGATCAAGATAGAAGATGCCGCCTGGATGAAGACTTCTCGCCGCTTGGATGAGGACTTCATCGCCGGGATGAAGATTGAAGAGGCTGTCTGGATGAAAACTTCTCACCGCCTGGATGAGGACTTCTCTGCCAGGGTGAAGATCATTCAAGCAGGACTTCAAAAACTGTAAGTGGATCGTCGGGGGTTAGTGTTAGGTTTTTTAAGGTTTTTTTTGGGTGTTTTTTTTTTTTGGGAATGTAAAAGAGCTATATGCCCTTTTAGGGGCAATGCCCATACAAATTCCCTTTTCAGGGCAATGGGTAGCTTAGGTTTTTTAGATAGTTTTTTTATTTTGTGGGTTTGGGGGGGTGGTTTTTTTTAATGTTAGTGGGTCTTTGTATTTTTTTCAGGGCCATTGATAGTTTATTCTAGATGAGGTTTTTTATTTTGTTGTGTTTATTTTTAAATGGGTATTAGGATAGGAATAATTTTTATTATTTTTGATCATTTGTTTGTTATTTGGTGTAATGTATTTTTTTAGGGGGTGTTTGTATTTTTTTGTAGCAAAAGAGCTGTTTAACTTAGGACAATGCCCTACAAAATGCCCTTTTAAGCCCCCCCCCCCCAAAAAAAAAGCCCTTTTAGTTTGGGGGGTGAGGGTTTGTATACTGTTAGGAGATGTTTGGTTTTTTTGTAGCAAAAGAGCTGTTTAACTTAGGGCAATGCCCTACAAAAGGCCCTTTTAAGGGCCCTTGGTAGTTTATTCTAGATTAGGCTTTTTTATTTTGGGGTGTTTTTTTTAAGGATATTAGAATAGGAATAAGTTTTATATTTTTGGATAATTTCGTTTTGTAATTTTAGGTTTTAGTGTATGGTAGCTTAGGTTTTATTTTTATTTCACAGGTAAGTTTGTATTTATTTTAACTAGGTAGTTACTAAATAGTTAATAACTATTTAATAACTAGTCTACCTAGTTAAAATAAATACAAACTTGCCTGTGAAATAAAAATAAAACTTAAGCTAGATACAATTGCCTAACTTTAATATGTCAGGGAGCGTGTGGAATAGGGGTTAATAACTTTAATATAGTGGCGGCAATATTGGGGTGTGGCGGAATAGGGGTTAATAATTTTAGTATAGTGTCGGCGATATCGAGAGCGGCAGATTAGGGGTTAATATCATTATGTAGGTTGCAGCGATGTTAGGGGTGTTTAGACTCGGGGTTTATGTCAGGGTGTTAGGTTTAACCCCTTAAGGACCACAGCACTTTTCCATTTTCTGACCGTTTGGTACCAAGGCTATTTTTACATTTCTGCGGTGTTTAGCTGTAATTTTCCTCTTACTCATTTATTGTACCCACACATATTATATAGAGTTCAAAAAGAAATAGCATAAGCACTACTGGTGTTGGGTGGGGATGCTTACCTTATGAGCTAGAGTGTTTGTGCTACTAAACAACTTGCAAAACTGATCTGAATCACAAAGAGAGTTGGGATTCAAAGATTGCACTTATCTAGCACTTCTATTACCCCTGTGAGTGTCAGACATCAAACTGAGTAAAAAAGAACCAATGGGTTGGGTTCTATAATTAAAACATAACTTTTATTGATACAAAAAATTATATAAAATCATTGTGTGAGTGTGTGTAATTTAAAAACACATAGAAACTCGAATCTGCATCAATATTGCAAGTGAGTAGCGTTAGGTAGCTAACTAGAATGTACTTCAATTTTCAGCTTTGTTTGGAGGAATATTAAGTTGGATATAATACAGTGTACTTTATATTAAGACACAGAATCTTCCAATATTAAAATACTCTTAATAGTAAGTAGCTCTATTATTTATTCACAGAGGGGCACTAATATATCCCTGTAAATGGCAATACTGAGAGTACTGTCCCTTTTAAAGTTTTATAGTGTACAGTTTGTAGAGCAACATTAGATACTCAGGCTATTTATTCAGCTTCAAATAAGTATAATATTTTCATAGTATGCATACATAGTGTAAATTTAATGATTACTGTCTTGTAGTTGTAGCTCACATACAGCACCTCTAGTATACGGCTGATATAAATGTATTCAGCTAATATAAGTGACCGGCTGGATTGCAAATGTTAAGTTGTAATATAGTCTTTAAAAATATATGTTGTGAAGCACACTGATTTGGGTCTCTTAAAAAATGTGTTGATTTTTAATAAGCATCTATATTTGTATGCTTAGTTTCACTACTGGTGCTATGTTTATTAGAAACTTAAGAAACTTTATTTTACAAGAATATGACCATTCATAATATGCTTAAGTTATTTCATGCATACATATTAATAATATCGAGATGATACAACTTATATCCAATAAGATAGCTGATATTTGGATAAATGCCTAATTGCTACAATTGTTGCACCGGTCTGTATACTGTGCTAGACCCAACGTTAAATCCCCCTTGGGTATAGAAAATGCTGATTTACCAGTAACTTGATTCAATAAAATTATTATTATTATTATTGAGTCGCTGAACACCTCGTTTTCGTATTACTACGTTAAAGTGCTCTTATAACTATTTCTTCCAATGTATAATATACTGGATAGCTTGTGATACTTTTATATGTGGTTACTGAATCGGAGTTTAAATGTTTCAAGGTACTGGAGGCAGCAGCGGTAACCTTATATATTACGTTTTGCGGCTAAGTGTTAAAGTTTGTCCACAGTCATACAGCCTTATTTTGGCATAAGTGCAGTGGTCAATCGAGTCTATTGAGGTCCGGTATCTCTCATTTCTATTGTATATTGTACCTTACAAGGTTTATACTTATAACGTTGGATCGTATCTTTTAAATAGTCCCCAAAGTGGGATAACGCTCTCACAAGTTAGTTATATTTTTATATTAGTGCCCCTCTGTGAATATATAATAGAGCTACTTACTATTTAGAGTATTTTAATATTGGAAGATTCTGTGTCTTAATATAAAGTACACTGTATTATATCCAACTTAATATTCCTCCAAACAAAGCTGAAAATTGAAGTACATTCTAGTTAGCTACCTAACGCTACTCACTTGCAATATTGATGCAGATTCGAGTTTCTATGTGTTTTTAAATTACACACACTCACACAATGATTTTATATAATTTTTTGTAACAATAAAAGTTATGTTTTAATTATAGAACCCAACCCATTGGTTCTTTTTTGCTCAGTTTGATGTCTGACACTCACAGGGGTAATAGAAGTGCAATCTTTGAATCCCAATTCTCTTTGTGATTCAGATCAGTTTGACATATTATATACAGTTTTTTTCTCACCATTAAATGAACTTTTTAAAGATACCATTATTTTCATCATCCTATACTATAAAAGGCCAAGTGTGTTTGTCCGAAGCTGTCATGCGCAGTAGAGACAGCATGGGGACAAACACACCTGGCCTTTGCGATCACAACCTGATCTGCGGCAGTGGTGGGCGTGGACGGGGGCGTGGACGGACGTGAAGGTCCATGAAGGGGGCGTGGCCGAGCGTGCAGGGGTGTGGCCAGGCACGGTCGCTCGCAAGTTAAAGGGGAAGAGACAGAGAGGGGGAGAGATAAAAAGAGAGGGGAGAGAGAGAGGGTGGAGAGGGGGAGGGAGAGAGAGGGTGGAGAGGGGGAGGGAGAGAGCGGGGGGAGAGGGGGAGGGAGAGAGAGAGAGGGGGGAGAGAGGGAGAGAGAGAGGGGGGAAAGGGGGAGGGAGAGAGAGAGAGGGGGGAGAGGGGGAGGGAGAGAGGGGGGAGAGAGAGAGGGGGGGAGAGAGAGCAAAAGAGAGGGGGGAGAGAGAGAGCGCAAAAGAGGGGGGGAGAGAGCGCAAAAGAGAGGGGAGAGAGCGCAAAAAAGAGGGGAGAGAGCGCAAAAGAGAGGGGGGAGAGAGCGCAAAAGAGAGGGGAGAGAGAGCGCAAAAGAGAGGGGAGAGAGAGCGCAAAAGAGAGGGGGAGAGAGAGAGCGCATAAGAGAGGGGGGAGAGTGCAAAAGAGAGGGGGGAGAGATAGAGCTCAAAAGAGAGGGGGAGAGAGAGCAGAAGAGGGGGGATAAAGATAGGGATAGAGACAGCAAAAGAGAGGGGGAGAGTGCACAAAATAGAGAAGGGAGAGAGAGCGCAAAAGTGAGGGTGGAGAAAGAGCGCAAAAGAGAGGGGGGAGAGAGAGAGCGCAAAAGAGGGGGGGAGAGAAGAGAGCGCAAAAGAGAGGGGGGAGAGAGAGAGGGGGAGAGAGAGCGCAAAAGAGAGGGGAGAGAGAGAGCGCAAAAGAGAGGGGAGAGAGAGAGCGCAAAAGAGGGGGGAGAGAGAGAGCGCAAAAAAGAGGGGAGAGGGAGCAAAAAAGAGGGGAGAGAGTGCAAAAGAGAGGGGGAGAGAGCGCAAAAGAAAGGGGGGTAGAGAGCGCAAAAGAAAGGGGGGGAGAGAGAGCACAAAAGAGAGGGGCACAAAAGAGAGGGGGAGAGAGCGAGCGCAAAAGAGGGGGGTAAGAAAGAGAAAGAGAGCGCAAAAGAGAGGGGGGAGAGCGCAAAAGAGAGGGGGAGAGAGAGCGCAAAAGAGAGGGGGAGAGAGAGAGCGCAAAAGAGGGGGGAGAGAGAGAGCGCAAAAAAGAGGGGAGAGAGCGCAAAAAAGAGGGGAGAAAGCGCAAAAGAGAGGGGGAAGAGAGAACGCAAAAGAAAGGGGGGAGAGAGAGAGAGCGCAAAAGACAGGGGCGCAAAAGAGAGGGGGGAGAGAGAGAGCGCAAAAGAGAGTGGGGAGAGAGAGCGCAAAAGAGAGGGGGGAGAGTGCAAAAGAGAGGGGGAGAGAGCTCAAAAGAGAGGGGGAGAGAGAGCAGAAGAGGGGGGATAAAGAGAGGGAGAGAGACAGCAAAAGAGAGGGGGGAGAGTGCACAAAGAGAGGGGGAGAGAGAGCACAAAAGAGAGGGGGGAGAGAGAGCGCAAAAGAGAGGGGAGAGAGAGTGGGGGAGAGAGCGTAAAATAGAGGGGGAGAGAGAGCGCAAAAGAGAGGGGGAGAGAGTGCAAAAGAGAGGGGGGAGAGAGATAGTGCAAAAGAGAGGGGGGAAAGAGAGAGTGCAAAAGAGAGGGGGAGAGAGCGCGAAAGAGAGGGGGGAGAGAGCTCAAAAGAGAGGGAGAGAGAGCACAAAATAGAGGGTGGAGAGAGAGTGCAAAAGGGAGGGGGGGAGAGAGAAGACAAAAGAGAGGGGGAGAGCACAAAAGAGAGGGGGGAGAGAGAGAGCTCAAAAGAGAGGGGGAGAGAGAGCAGAAGAGGGGATAAAGAGAGGGAGAGAGACAGCAAAAGAGAGGGGGGAGAGTGCACAAAAGAGAGGGGGGGAGAGCGCAAAAAAGAGGGGGGAGAGAGAGCACAAAAGAGAGGGGGGAGAGAGAGCACAAAAGAGAGGGGGGAGAGAGAGAGAGAGAGCAAAAGAGTGGGGGAGAGAAAGAGAGTGCAAAAGAGAGGGGGGGAGAGCGCAAAAGAGAGGGGGGAGAGAGCACGCAAAAGAGAGGGGGGAGAGAGCGCAAAAGATAGGGGGGTAGAGCACAAAAGAGAGGGGAGAGAGAGAGAGAGCACAAAAGAGAGGGGGAGAGAGAGAGAGAGAGCAAAAGAGAGGGGGGAGAGAGAGAGCAAAAGAGGAGAGAGCGTAAAATAGAGGGGGAGAGAGAGCACAAAACAGAGGGGGAGAGAGAGAGTGCAAAAGAGATGGGGAGAGAGAGAACACCAAAGAGAGGGGGAGAGAGAGAGCTCAAAAGAGAGGGGGAGAGAGATAGCAAAAGAGAGGGGGGAGGGAGAGAGAGAGAGAGAGAGAGAGCAAAAGAGAGGGGGAGGGAGAGAGCGCAAGGGGTGGGACCGCGGTACTGCAAAAAATGGCCTGTATGAATGGGCTTTAGGACTAGTCCTATATAATAAAAGGCCAAGTGTGTTTGTCCGAAGCTGTCATGTGCAGTAGAGACAGCACGAGGACAAACACACCTGGCCTTTGAGTCCCTAGCTGATCTGCGGCACGGCAGAAGTTAGTGTGTGAGGGGGGCGTGGCCGGGCGTGAAAGGGGCGTGGCCGGGCGGGGGCGCACAATAGAAGGGAGAGAGATAGAGAGGGGGAGAGATAGAGAGGGGAGAGAGATAGAGAGGGGGAGGAGAGAGGGGAGAGAGAGGGGAAGGGAGAGAGAGGAGGGGAGAGAGAGAGAGCTCAAAAGAGAGGGGGGAGAGAGAACAGTAGAGGGTGAATAGAGAGAGCAGAAGAGGGGGGATAGAGAGAGGGAGAGAGAGACGGCAAAAGAGAGAGGGGGAGAGAGACAGCAAAAGAGAGGGGGGAGAGAGACAGCAAAAGAGAGGGGAGAGAGAAAACAAAAGATAGAGGGGGAGAGAGAGAGGAAAAGAGAGGGGGAAGAGAGACCTCAAAAGAGAGGGGGGGAGAGAGACAGCAAAAGAGAGGGGGGAGAGAGACAGCAAAAGAGAGGGGGGAGAGAGACAGCAAAAGAGAGAGGGGAAGAGAGACAGCAAAAGAGAGGGGGAGAGAGAGAGAGCGCAAGGGGTGGGACCGCTGTACTGCAAAAAATGACCCGTGTGAACGGGCTTTAGGACTAGTATCTTATAATTTACTATATTTTTTTTTATAAAACATGATGAAAAAATTGAAAAAACACACTTTTTCTAACTTTGACCCCCAAAATCTGTTACATATCTACAACCACCGAAAAACACCCATGCTAAATAGTTTCTAAATTTTGTCCTGAGTTTAGAAATACCCAATGTTTACACGTTCTTTGCTTTTTTTGCAAGTTATAGGGCAATACATATAAGTAGAACTTTGCTATTTCCAAACCACTTTTTTTCAAAATTAGCGATAGTTACATTGGAACACTGATATCTGTCAGGAATCCTTGAATATCTCTTGACATGTATATATATTTTTTTAAATTATTTACCAACAGCTTGTGCAAATATGGCACAAATGGTTGTAAATGCTTCTCTGGGATCCCCTTTGTTCAGAAATAGCAGACATATATGACTTTGGCGTTGCTTTTTGGCAATTAGAAGGCCGCTAAATGCCGCTGAGCACCACACTTGTATTATGCCCTGCAGTGAAGGGGTTAATTAGGTAGCTTGTAGGGAGCTTGCAGGGTTAATTTTAGCTTTAGTGTAGAGATCAGCCTCCCACCTGATACATCCCTCCCAAACAACTCTCTTCCCTCCCCCACCCCACAATTGTCCCCGCCATCTTAAGTACTGGCAGAAAGTCTGCCAGTACGAAAAAATAAATAAATATCTATTCAGCTGTGATGGACCCCCCTTAGCCCCCAACCTCCCTGATCCCCCCCAAATGGCTCTCTAACCCTCCCCCGCTACCTATTTGCCGCCATCTTGGGTACTGGCAGCTGTCCCCCCAAAAACAAAGTATTTTTTTTTTTAAATAAATTATAGATTTTTCTGTAGTGTAGCTGCCCCCCCTCAAAAACCCCTCCCCCTACCAGATCCTTTGATATTTATTCCCCCCCCCCTCTCACTCTTTGCAATTCAGGGACATTGGTGGCAGTGGTTGCTGCACGCTGCTGCACGCACGTGTGCCCCCGCAGGCCCCCCCGCACGCTTCCAGCACCCGGCTTGCACATTGCACATACAGGAACCAGATGCCGGGTAGCGATGGGCCTCCCACCCGCCTCCCTCCTAAGCTCCCACCCACAAATGATTGGCACCATCACTAACGGTGCAGAGAAGGCCACAGAGTGGATCTCTCTGCATCGGATGATTGATAAATGGTATTACAGGATGCCTCAATATCGAGGCATCACTGCACTACCCTGAGAGCTGCTGGAAGCAGTCACAATCGCTTCCAGCACTCAATTAGACCAATGACGCACCAGGTACGTCCATTGTCACTAACTGACAGTTTTTGCAGGATGTACCTGGTACGTCCTTGGGCGTTGAGGGGTTAAACATTAGTTTTCTTTCCCCATAGACTTCAATGGGGCTGAGTTACGGAGCTTTTCTTTCCGCGATCGTAGGTGTTAGACGCCGGGTTTTGAAAAACTTGCAATGGCTGCACTATAGGGGGTTAAATAACGCAAGTTTTCTTGCGTTCGTTAATTTCCCTATATCGCTCAAAACTCGTAATCTAGCTGAAAAATATTTACACATACGAAAGAAAATGAATATTGCCTGCAAAATTTCAAGTATTTATATATATTTATAGATTTCTGTTAAAGGAATGTGGTGCAATTTTCTCAAAGTGGTTGAGCAAGAATCACTGCTGTTTAAAAGGCTTTTTTCCCCCTTCAAACTGTGCTTCTTGTTTACTTTTAAAAGTAGCCATTTCAGCAGTTCAGTCTGCACATCAGACTTTGATTACATATATTCCTCCATGAACGTTCTTGTTATTAATCAGATGTGCAATCCAGTTGTCACCATAATTGCAGCTCTGTTGCTATGAGATGTGTTGAGGGCCAGATATCTCCTTAGGCAATGAGGGCAACTGTCTATTGGTTCATTTCCAATCTGGATCCTTTCTGCCAAGTGACAAAACTTTGAAATATACTATCCAATAATGGGCTAGTTTACAAGTGAGGCGCAAACGGTTTTGCGGTGGCGCAAACGGTTTTGCGGTAGCGCAATCATGTTTTTGCGAGCCATTTTCATTTAGCTGATATTACAAGTGGAGTAGAATTGCGATTGTGCTTGCAAAATCACCATTTACGGTTCAATCCTTACCGCTGTGGTTAACTGTTTTTTCGAAACAAAAAAGTTGCACAAAACACTTCAAAAATACATTACAAAATACAGTTACACTGAAAATGATTTAAAAAAAATATTGCACAAAAAGTTATAAGGGCTCAAAGATATGAGATCTCGGGTGTTATGGGACACATACATATACATATCTAAAGATGTAACTGTATTTATATATGTGTACATATTTATTAATGTATTTATATGTGTAAATATGTATTTACAGTCATATATACACATATAAAAACATTAATATATATGTACACACATATAAACATATATATAAGTGCATTATAGTCCTTTGCCATTAAGTAGATGAAAACTTGATAAAACATATTAATGCAATATTCATACACCTAGATTACGAGTTTTGAGCGCTATAGGGTTTTTAACAACCGCAACAAAATCGGCGTTATTTCACTCCCTATAGCCCTGCCATTACATGTTTATAAAAAGCAGACTTGCGCGGGCGATATGGTTGCATTGAGCTCCATACCGCACTGAAAACAAGCTCTGTGTTTGACATGCTCATGCACGATTTCCCCATAGACATCAATAGGGAGAGCCGGCAACAAAAAATGCCTAACACCTGCGATCATGGAATGAAAAGTTCCGTTACGCAGCGGAAATAAAAGCTACATTTAAACCTAATACCCTAACATAAACCCCACGTCTATACACCCCTAATCTGCTGCTCCCGACATTGCCGACACCTACATATTATTAACCCCTAATCTGCCGCTCCCGATGTCGCCACCACTATACTAAAGTTATTAACCCCTAAACCTCTGGTCTCCCACATCACTACCACTAAATAAATATATGAACCCCTAAACCTAACCCTAAGCCTAACCCTAACACCTCATAACTTTAACATAATTAAAATACAGCAAAATTAAAGTTACAATTATTAACTAAATAATTCATATTTAAAACTAAATACTTACCTGTAAAATAAAACTTAATCTAGCTACAATATAACTAATAGTTATATTGTAGCTAGCTTAGGTTTTATTTTTATTTCACAGGTAAGTTTGTATTTATTTTAACTAGGTAGACTAGTTAGTAAATAGTTATTAACTACTTACTAACTACCTAGTTAAAATAAATACAAACTTACCTGTGAAATAAAACCTAACCAACCTTACACTAAAACCGAACGTTACAAAAAATAAACAAAACACTAAAATTACTAAAAATAAAAAAACTAACATTACGAAAAATAACAAACAAATTATCAAAAATAAAAAAGAATTACACCTAATATAATAGCCCTATCAAAATAAAAAAGCCCTCCCAAAATAAAAAAAGACCTAGCCTACAATAAACTACCAATGACCCTTAAAAGGGCCTTTTGTGGGGCATTGCCCCAAAGATATCAGCTCTTATACCTGTAAAAAATAAAATAAAAACACCCCCCAAACAGTAAAACCCACCACCCAACCAACCCCCCCAAATAAAAAAACTATCTAAAATAACCTAAGATTACATTGCCCAAACCCTAATCTAAAAAAAAAACCCACCCAAAAAAACCTAACAATAACCCCCGACGTTCCACTTAGTGTTGTTGAAGTCCCACTTGAAGGATCCATCCAGCCGTCAAAATCATCATCCATGCGGCAAGAAGTCTTCATCCTGAAGACATCCGGCGCGGAGCATCCTCTTCATACTGATACTTCAATGCAAGTGACGCAATCCAAGATGTCGTCCCTTGCATTCCTATTGGCTGAAAGATTTCAATCAGCCAATAGGAGTTAGAGTTGCTAAAATCCTATTGGCTGTTCCTATCAGTCAGTAGGATTGAGCTCTCATCTATTGGCTGTTCAATCAACCAATAGGATTGAGCTCCCATTCTATTGGCTGATTGGATAGGATTGAGCTCTCATTCTAGAGGCTGCCTGGATAACGACTTCTTGCTGCCTGGATGAGGACTTCGCCGGCTGGATGAAGATAGAAGATGCCGCCAGGATGAAGACTTCTTGCCACATGAATGATGACTTCACTGGCTGGATAGATCCTTCAAGCGGGACTTCAACAACTTAAGGGTTTTTTGGGTGTTTTTTTTTAGATTAGGGTTTGGGCAATGTAAAAGAACTATTAGATTAGGTGCAATTCTATTTCATTTTTGATAATTTGTTATTATTGTTATTTTTCGTAATTTAGTTATTTTTTGTAATTTGATACTTTTTGTAATTTAATTTTAAAGTTTAATTTTAGTTTAATAATTATAATAGTTTAATTGTTAGTTTAAAATTAATCTTTTAAATTTGACAGGTAAGTTTTAATTTAATTTAAGATAGGGAAATTGTAATTTTAATATAAAGATAGGGGGTAGTTAGGTTTAGGGGTTAAAAGTTTATTTTAGTATATTCCGTTGTGGGGGGCTTTCGGTTTAGGGGTTAATAGTTTATTTTAGTTTGTTTCGTTGTGGGGGCTTTCGGTTTAGAGGTTAATAGTTTATTTTAGTTTATTTTGCTGTGGGGGGCTTTCAGTTTAGGGGTTAATAGTTTATTTTAGTTTATTTCGTTGTGGGGGGGCTTGCAGTTTAGGGGTTAATAGGTTTATTATAGCGGGCGGTGTGGGCGGACGGCATATTAGGGGTTAATAATATTTAAATATTGTTTGCGGTCTGGGAGAGTGGCGGTTTAGGGGTTAATACGTTTATTATAGTGGCGACGATGTCGGCGTGGGCGGAATAGGGGTTAATACATTTTATTAGTGGCGGCGATGTTGGGAGCGGGAGATTAGGGGTTAATGAGTTTATTATAGCGTTTGTGATGCGGGGGGGGGCCTCGGTTTAGGGGTTAATAGGTAGTTTATGGGTGTTAATGTACTTTTTAACACTTTAGTTATGAGTTTTATGCTACAGCTTTGTAGCGTAAAACTCCTAACTGCTGACTTTAGATGGCGGTACAGATCTTATAGGGTGTAACGCTCACTTTTTACCCTCACCGCAAAACTCGAAATACCGGCACTATGGGAGTCCCTTTAAAAAACCTAATTTTTACGAGTGCGGTACTGACGTTGCGTTACAGGCTAAAAGGCTTGCGGTACACCTATACCGACAAGACTTGTAATGACTGCGGTGCTGTTTTAATGCTGAAAATGAGCCACAACGCAAAACTCATAATCTAGGTGATATTTGATAAAAATTTTATCTATGTATTTACTGTAAATATTTCACATTTGCTAATGCAAATATGCTGTGTTGTTTGTGCAATGAGTGTTTGTTTCTTTTCAACAATTTTTTATTCTACATTGACTTCTATGGGGAATGTGAAAAGGCACTGGCGTTTGCGCAATCTCGGGTGTTAGATTTTTTTCAACTTTTTTCTCCATTGATCTCTTTGGGTTTTTCACGCTATTCGGGTTAACGCTAGCACAAAATAAGTTTTCTGGGAACTTGTAATAGGAACGCAATCCGACAAGTGCAAGAATGAAAATCCTAGCAGCAAATACTGCACCACTTGTAATCTAGTCCAATATTTTCTATTTTCAGTAAACTTGACTTCCAGTACTTTCAACCAGAAAGGTAATGAAGAATTGTTTTTCCTTAGAAAGACATATGGGAAATACTGAATGTGCATATTTGTAGCAACACTGTTGTACCAGCTAGACTGAAAAGAGGTCTAATTAAAGGGACAGAAGAGTTATTTTCATATGTGGAAAGTATATATCATCATTTAAAGGAACATAACAGTCAGTTTTTATATATGCAACAGCTATTGATCACTGCTTTGCAAACAAGCAAAAAAACTGTTTGAAAAAGATAAAAAAAAGCCCCCCAAAAAATATTTATTCATACCATTTTGTTAACAAAACTTGCACTGTTGTTCAGTCAAGGAACCCACCTCTTAAAAAAAGGGAATGTTCTTTATCGTATCTCCTTTGCTGTGAAGTTCAGATTAATTGCTATGGAATTGTTTTGTTATCATACATTTATTGATTATGCAAATATACTGTATTTACTAGTCCTTTAAATTATAGGTAAAGCAGGCTTAAAACATAATGAAAGTACACTGCAAAGTTGTTTCACTATTCAAAATTAAATCTTTTGCAAGGATAGTAAACACCAAAAAATGTATTGTTTAAAAAGATAGATAATCCCTTTATTTACCATTCATCTGTTTTGCATAACTAACATTGTTATAGAAATATACTTTTTACCTCTGTAATTACCTTGTATCTAAGCTTCTGTTGACTGCCTCCTTATCTCAGATCTTTTGACAGACATGCTTTTCAGGCAATTAGTGCTGACTCTTAAATAACTTCTTGTGCATGAGCACAATGTTATCTATATGAAACACATGAACTAACGCCCTTTAGCTGTGAAAAGCTGTTAAATGCATTCAGATAAGATGTGGCCTTCAAGGGCTTAGAAATTAGCATATGAGCCCACCTAGGTTTACCTTTCAACTAAGAATACCAAGAGAACAAAGCAAATTTGATGATAAAAGTAAATTGGAAAGTTGTGAAAAATTACAGGCCCTATCTGAATCATGAAAGTTTATTTTGGACTTTAATATCCCTTTAATGTCTCTTTAAAGGGCCATTAAATACAGTAGAATTTAATCATCAACAATGATAATAAAAAGGAAAATGCAATAACATTTTTTTTGAGTTTCACATAAGCAGTACATTTTTTCAAAATTCAAATTTTCTTTTGATTTCCCTGTCCCCTATATCATGAGACAGGCATCAGCCAGTTAATCACTCATATAAGTATACACTGTAAACTCTTGTCCATGTTAAATAGGAGTAGGTGCCTCAGAAAGTGTGCATATAAAAAGACTGTGCTCAAATTTATAACAGAAGTATATTGTAAAGTTTTTGTATTTTTTTTAAAATTGCATTAAATTTTACCTCTAGTGCCCCTTTAAGCACTGTACTTTAAAATATACACAGTACATTTTCTTAGCAAAAGTTGCATTATTTTGCATTTCAGGAAAACATCCATTGAAAGGCCTTATGAGTAATGTTTAGCTCATTTGCTACAGCCAATTAGGGATGGATATAACTGAGTTTCTAAACTGATCAAGTCATCACCATGTAGAACACTGCACGATCAAAATTCCAAATCCTGTAATCCTGCATTCCAGAGTCAGTTTAAGAAAACACAATTTTCTGTATTAAATTATAGGAAAAGATATCAAAATTAATCATTAAAAGTAAAATAAAAAAATGTTTTACTACAAATAATGTAATGTAATATTTTATGGGAGGATATATTTTGAGGATGAATATTCCCCCGTATTTAACCTGAGCAAAGAGTCAACAGTAATGTAAATCTCAGCCTAGGTGAAAATATATCAATAAAGCTGGCTAACGATGTATTTTTTTTTTTAATGGTATCTTTTATCTGATGAAATGGCTAAAACCACTTGATGGCCAAGAAATGCGTTGAATTATACAGTATTGTTTAGATCAACTACAGTAATATTATACTGTCATATTTTAATGTATTAATACATTTATAATGACTCTTAAATTATTTAGAGCTTGTTCCTGAAGCAGTGCTGCTGAGAATTTGAGTTAAAACCAATATCGAAGCCTAAGCTTCTGGATAGAGTGAGTGCGCTAATGAGCTTAAAGTATACACACCATATAAAAATTATTGTTCGAATTTAATGAACATACTAAGGCATATTACACAAAAATATACAAACAACTGAATATAGGGACGTCTCCCTGTATAGAAAAAAAACAAAACTCAGATAAAAATCCTAACTTAATATAAATGCAGTTAAAATCCTATATAGGCTAAGCAAATATTTTCAGATGACAAATGAGAATATATGATAGCATAAAGATGTTAAAATGTATGGCATAACACTAATGTAATAAAACTTAGACTAAAACAAGAGGAATGAATTAAATGATAAGCACCAAGTTCATATGTATAATCACAGTGCAAGTAGCCGTATGCAAATCGGCATAGGTATTGTAACACTTGTAAGAAATGACGGCTTGGATTCGTATGCTAAAGGTTTGCTCCACAAACAGTTGCAAGGTACTATACCGTTAGTTCAGAGGGTGTTACCGAGAAAAAGAGAGATCCTTCGGTCAAACCTCGGACCGCGGCTGCAGTAACTGCCGTTCCTGGGGGTAGAAGTGTGCAGACCTCTGCACATGTGAGTCGGCGTCTGACGTCACAGACTTCCCATCCGCTCTTCTCAGATTGTTGTTCGATGTTCCAGCAGCGTGAAGGAAAACAGCTGATTGCTGTGTCCTGATGTCAGCTCGCTGTAAAGGCAGACTTGCCTGCTGTAGATGTACTTGTTGGTCCAGTAGAATGGTGGGGCACAGGTTCTCCCTCACCTTAGGATATATAAAGATGATATTAACCCGGGTTAAAGTTGCAGTGCAGACTGCACTGGAATGTCCTTTATTCAAAGTCACAGTGTCATAAATGCAAGCGACGCGTTTCGCCCTCCCTTGATAAAGGGACTCACATGTGCAGAGGTCTGCACACTTCTACCCCCAGGAATGGCAGTTACTGCAGCCGCGGTCCGAGGTTTGACCGAAGGATCTCTCTTTTTCTCAGTAACACCCTCTGAACTAACGGTATAGTACCTTGCAAGTGTTTGTGGAGCAAACTTTTAGCATACGAATCCAAGCCGTCATTTCTTACAAGTGTTACAATACCTATGCCGATTTGCATACGGCTACTTGCACTGTGATTATACATATGAACTTGGTGCTTATTATTTAATTTATTCCTCTTGTTTTAGTCTAAGTTTTATTACATTAGTGTTATGCCATACATTTTAACATCTTTATGCTATCATATATTCTCATTTGTCATCTGCAAATATTTGCTTAGCCTATATAGGATTTTAACTGCATTTATATTAAGTTAGGATTTTTATCTGAGGTTTTTTTTTTTTTTTTTCTATACAGGGAGACGTCCCTATATTCAGTTGTTTGTATATTTTTGTGTAATATGCCTTAGCATGTTCATTAAATTCGAACAATAATTTTTATATGGTGTGTATACTTTAAGCTCATTAGCGCACTCACTCTATCCTGAAGCTTAGGCTTCGATATTGGTTTTTACTTGTGTCTGATACAATACAGAGATTGTATCTTTAGAGTAGTGCTTAGAAATACCATCCTCTAGCGCGCACTAATCTCCCCCTTTTTTACTTCCGAGAATTTGAGTTAGCTAGGGGACTCAGAAGACCTCAGTGTGCGTATAGACGCAATTGTTTTAGTGTTATATTTCTTGTATCTTCCGTTTGGTAAAACCTGAGTATCCAGTTTTCCAGAGATATGCTGTGTGGTGCCTCTATTTTTTTTTTTTTGTAAATGCTTTCCATAAAAGAAAAGTAAACACTTTGAGATTCTAACTTAAAAATTATTACTTATACATAGTCAAAATAATTTTCAATATATTTTTATTATTTTCTTGTCTGCTTTTTCTGTAATTTAAGCCTGAAAATTGTGGATATTTCAGTACTGAAAACTGAAAGCTCATTTATATCAAATAAAGTAATATAAACACCTTTTAAGAAACTTTCAAGGGATGTGTCCTATAGCTAAAAAAAACAATGCATAATGTTCTAGCTAAATTACAGTTTAAAGGCTTTTTAAATATGACATGAAACCCACATTTTTTTCTTTCATGATTCAGAAAAAGAATACAATTTTAAACAAATTTCGAATTTACTACCATTTCAAATTCACATCAGTTAAGCCAATGAAAAGAGGCATATATCTGCAGCCATTAATTATCAACAAGCTCCAAGTAGTTTATTGTAACGCCTTAGACTACCTATGTATGCTCTTCAACAAATGATACCAAGAGAATGAAGCAAATCAGAACAGATATGTAGTCACAAACAAGAGAAGGTAGTTCTAGTGTGCGTGTGTGGGGGGAGGCTCCCCCAATCATTATTGTAGCACCCCTTATTTACAAAGAGACATTGAAACTTAGAATTTGACAGTAGATAAGAACCAAAAGGTTTATCAAGTCTACTCATATTACTGGCACAATATAAATTATTTCTTAGGATAGCTGCGTGTCCCAGGCATTTCTTAGTTCATTTAGAGTCCTTGTGTTTACCACCTCTATTAGGAGTTTATTCCATGAATCAACCACCCTTTCTGTAAAAAATAAAATTGTTCCTGAATCTGCTACCCTCTAACTTAAAGCAACAGTCTACTCCAGAATTGTTATTGTTTGAAAACATAGATAATCCCTTTATTACCCATTCCCCAGTTTTGCATAATACTGTTATATTAATATAATTTTTACCTCTGTGATTACCTTGTATCTAACTCTCTGCAGACTGCCCCCCTTATTTCAGTTCTTTTGAAAGACATTAAAGGGATAGGAAACCCCCCAAAAAACTTTTCAGATTTACAAACATCTCAAACTATACTCATAATTCAGAAATAACTGTTAAACAATTTATTTTGGTTTACCTGTAATTTTACATAGAAATTTTGCTTTCTGCCAAACCCCTCCGAATACTCATTATGCATATCAAATTGGAGTGTTCTACCAAGGTAGAACAATAATGGTGGCCCACATACGCAGTATGCCTTGTCCTGAACCCATGCATGGGCAAAACTGATTGTCAGGTATTCTGTCGAAATCTGCGACTGCATTCCTGAGCGCACAACTGACGGGTTACAGAATCTGACATAACACACTGCCTATCAGATTTTGCAGCCTTCACAGAAGCGCCACTGTTCCACAGCTTTTCTTCTGATTTAATGTAACTGAAAGGGTCTTAGCGCAGAGTAAATATTACAAAGTGCTGGTCCAAAACAGGAAAGAGTCTCACTTGGAATTATCCTATTTTAAACCTGCTTAAACAATAAGAGTTACAGTATCACAAGGAAAATGTAATATAATAAAATGAATCACAATTTAATAGATCATAAAACAATCAATTGAAATGGATATCATAGCTAGAAAAATCAATACAATCACGCTAAAAAAATCATAAATAATGACACAATACAATAATCGCTATGTGGAAAGAAAGTCACTTGTAAGTCCCAGGTTGTGTATATAGCCACACGAAATCAAAGATGCAATGGAGACTCTAGGAGCAAACAGAGAAATCCCATTACAGGTGACAGTGATAATTGTAAAGGGAACTCTTGTTACTTACACCGTAACTTAGTGCTCCGATATCAACCGCAAAGTTGGAATGGTTCCAGCACTGCCCTTCGTTCTCGTAGGTTGCTTTTTAGTCAATCACCACTTGCACCGATCAAAATACTTTTTCGCCTCCCAGGAATCCTGATGATCGCCTTTTTGTAATCCTATAAGTAAGTGCTTCAAAACCCTTTGCTGCTAATCACTGAGACTGAGACTTTTTCCTGTTTTGGACCAGCGCTATGTGAAAGATTTGATTTATCTTCTACTCTACCCAGCATTAGTTAGTAGATAGTGTGGAAATATAAACTATGTGGGACAAATAATCCAAGACGCAAAAGCTCTATAGTAAGATACAGAGAACAATGTTTACATGCATGTTTGCATCTATAAATTGTGCTATTTGTGCTGCCATGCTATTGGCCGATGCAACTGCATGAATAATGAGTTGAGTCCATCTTTTATTTTGGGGCGGTCGTTGGTGGCGTAGAATAATTTAATATATGCCAGCTTAGTTTTGAAAAATTAGTAAGTGCATTTAATTATCTAATACTTAAATTAACGAATGGTGTATTTGTTAAAGTTTTACAAAAGAAAAGATTTCTAACCCTTTAAAGGTACATGAAACCCAAAATTTTCTTTCATTCAGATAGAGGATACATTTTTAAACAGCTTTCCAATTTGCTTCTATTATCTAATTTGTTTCATTCTCTTGGTATCATTTGTTGAAAGAGCAGCAATGCATTACTGGTTTCTAACTGAACAAACACATGGGTGAGCCAATGACAATCGTTATATATATGCAGCCACCAATCAGAAGCTAGAACCTTGGCTCTGTGCTGCTCCTGAACTTTCCAAGATAAACCTTTCAGCAAAGGATAACAAGAGAAGGATGTAAATTAAATAATATTAGTAAATTTGAAAGTTGATTAAAATTGTATTCTGTATCTGAATCTTGAAAGAAAAAAATTGGGTTTAATGTCCCTAAGTTTAATTTTGATTAGACTGTCCTTTTAAGTTTGTGACTCCTTTTTTTGGTATTTCTTTTTTGTGTGGAAAATGCTAAAGGGAAAGAGGTAGAAACCTGTAGAAACCTTCAAATATATGATACGTTAGAAGCTGAAAGCATAAGGCTATCCTAAAAAATAAGTAACATGTAATATGGGTAGACTTGATGGGCCTTTTAGTTCTTATCTACCTTCAAATTCTATGGCCTAGATTACGAGTTTTGCGGTAGCTGAAAAAGCAGCGTTAACAGGTGCTAACGCTGCTTTTTTTCTACCGCTGGTATTACGAGTCTTGCAGGTTTAGGGTCACCACACACTTTTTCGGCCTTACCGCAAAACGACTTACGTAAACTTCGTAAAGTCTTTTTTCTATGGGACTTTTCATACCGCTGGTATTACGAGTCTGTCCTGGGAGGCCAAAAAGTGAGCGGTACACCCTAAAACTTCAGTAGTTATGAGTTTTATGGTACAACGCGGTAACATAAAACTCATAACTAAAGTGCTAAAAAGTACACTAACACCCATAAACTACCTATTAACCCCTAAACTGAGGCCCTCCTGCATGGCTAACACTAAAATAAAATTATTAACCCCTAATCTGCTGCTCCCAACATCGCCGACACCTACATTATATTTATTAACCCCTAATCTGCTGCCCCCAATGTCGCTGCAACCTACCTACACTTATTAACCCCTAATCTGCCGCCCCCAACATCGCCGTCACTATATTAAACATATTAACCCCTAAACCGCCGCACTCCCGCCTTGCAAACATTAGTTTATTATTATTAACCCCTAATCTGCTGTCCCTAACATCGCTGCCACCTACCTACATTTATTAACCCCTAATCTGCCGCCCCCAATGTCGCCGCCACTATATTAAATTTATTAACCCCTAAACCTAAGTCTAACCCTAACCCTAACACCCCCTAACTTAAATATAATTACAATAAATCTACATAAAATTCCTATCATTAACTACATTATTCCTATTTAAAACTAAATACTTACCTATAAAATAAACCCTAAGCTAGCTACAATATAACTAACAGTTACATTGTAGCTAGCTTAGGGTTTATTTTTATTTTACAGGCAAGTTTGTATTTATTTTAACTAGGTAGAATAGTTACTAAATAGGTATTAACTATTTAATAACTACCTAGCTAAAATAAATACAAAAGTACCTGTAAAATAAAACCTAACCTAAGTTACACTAACACCTAACACTACACTATAATTAAATAATTTAACTAAATTAAATACTATTAAATAAATTAAATTATTAAGTACAAAAAAACCAAACACTAAATTACAGAAAATAAAAAACAAATTACAGATATTTAAACTAATTACATCTAATCTAAGAGCCCTATCAAAATAAATAAAAAATCCCCCAAAAAAGGGCCTTTTGCGGGGCATTGTCCCAAAGTAATCAGCTCTTTTACCTGTAAAAAAAAATACAAACAACTCCCCAACAGTAAAACCCACCACCCACACAACCAAGCCCCCAAATAAAATACTAACCAAAAAAAAACTAAGTTCCCCATTGCCCTGAAAAGGGCATTTGGATGGGCATTGCCCTTAAAAGGGCAGTTAGCTCTTTTGCAGCCCAAACCCTAACCTAAAAATAAAACCTACCCAATACACCCTTAAAAAACCCTAACCCCCGACTTACCGGAAGACGTCTTCATCCAAGCCGGGCGAAGTGGTCCTCCAGACGGGCAGAAGTCTTCATCCAAGCCGGGCAGAAGTGGTCCTCCAGATGGGCAGAAGTCTTCATCCAGATGGCATCTTCTATCTTTATCCATCCGGCACGGAGCGGGTCCATCTTCAAAACATCCGACGCAGAGCATCCTCTTCAAACGACGGCTTCTTCGTAATGAATATCTCTTTAAGTGACATCATCCAAGATGGCGTCCCTTAGATTCCGATTGGCTGATATAATTCTATCAGCCAATTAGAATTAAGGTAGAACAAATCCTATTGGCTGATGCAATCAGCCAATAGGATTGAACTTCAATCCTATTGGCTGATTGCATCAGTTAAGTTAAGTTAATACCTCACCCCTGTTACCCCAAAACGCATAATCTAGCTGTATGTTTGTAAAGTGTTAACAGCAATTGATTTATTAGACAGTCCATTTTCAACTTTACTTTTTCTCCAACCACAGCGTGAATTGAGATAAGTGGGGAAAGTTAGATTTTAAAGGAATTTATTTATTTTATATTTGCATAACAAACGCTGCATTGCAAAAGATTTGAATAGGTGATGGATGTTTTCAAAAGCTTTATTGTTTGAAGTACTGAGACTAGGGATAGGCAAATGTGCTGAAAGTGTAATTTGTTTGGTAGAACAAATAGTCCTGTGGACATTCATTTTGGACAATCGAATGTTGATAAGAATAAAAATCCATTTAAATTCGGTAATTGAATGTTCATAATTAGATAGAATATCCACATTCTAAATTTGGAATGTAACATTCGATTTAAAAAAATACTATTCAGAAGTTCAAAAGTTCATGTGGTTGGGAATGTAGTAAATTGATACATAATTGATACAAATATATCAAATTGAACATTTTTATTTTGAATATTGCATAATTTGAATATTACATTTAAAGAGAGTATTAGAAATAGTATTACAAATATATTTGATTCAAATTTTTCAAATTCAAATATTGCATAATTCAAATTAAATTATTAGAAACATTTGAAAGCTTTAGAAATACTATTACATTAAACAAATATTAGAATGTTGTATAAACATTCAAAATTGGAAAAAAACAAATGAATGTGTTAAAATTTGTTTCATTTTTCAAATGTTGCAAAATATTTGCCCATTCCTAACTGACACAGCCTATGAAATGAATCTTGAGTATTTTGGTCCTTTTCTCATTTGCTGTAGCTATTTGGCAAGAGATATAAATGAGCTCCTTTACATATCTAGCAACCTTAAATAAATTATCTAAGTTTTGGATATGGATTTTAAGGTATGCGCATAGCCATATTAAAGTGAAATTAAAGGGACATGAAACTCAAATATATATTTTCATGGTTCAGATAGAACATGTAATTTTAAGAGATTTTCCAATTAACTTTTATTATCAGATCTACTTCATTCTATTGGTATCCTTTAATAAAAAAGCATACCTAGAAAAGGCTTAGGAGCAGCAATGCACTACTGGGAACTAGCTGGTGATTGGTGGTTATTCACATATTGCATCACCAAATGTGTTTAGGTCTCAGTCAAAATCACAAATCAAATAGCAGCATCTAACATGTTTTGATTGGATGTCTTATATGAATGGAGTAATGTTGCCAGGCCATTGCTAGAGAGAATTTGCAGTAGAAAAGGTATATTTGAGAGAGAAAAAAACAGATACGCTATAGATACAGTGCAGGAAAATATAACTTTGATATCATTTCTATCATTCTATAATGTATTTCTGTAATAAACTTTACACCACATGTTTTATTTACAAACAAATTGCTAGCTAGTGGACAGAAGTAAATAAGCAATGATATTTCCATAGAAGTGATATGTTTTTCTATTTCTGCCTAATGACTATGCACATACACTAATGAGACAGCTCTACGTTTTAAAAATGATCTTTAATTTAGAGCATAGAGAAAAACACCAGGCTCATTATCTTTTGTGTGCTTGACACTTTATTAACCTACTCTGCATTGTACAGTTTAATTGCAGAAAATGATCAGTGGATTTGGTCTGATGAGAATGCAGACTGCAATGCCTCTCTTATGCATACGTTTCCATAGTGCTTACACAATGTCTTGATTTCCTATGGTGCACTTGCAGATGTGGTTGTTTTATTGTCTGTTGTACAGTACGTGATCTGCAGAGAGATGCTGAATGCAGCACACGGCTACTACATATATTAGACAGTACAACCGCTGATAAAATGCAGTTATGTAAATTGTTGACATTTTTCTTCTTTTGAATATGCAATTTGCAGCTATTCACCAAGTAATCAAGCTATACCATTTTAACCCCTTAATGACCAGTGATGTGCCCTTTAAGTTGCTGGTCTTGCTATGGGGGTTGCTTTTTTGATAGGGTGGTCTCGCTATCAGTTATTATAAAGAGACAATCCCTTAACGACCAGCGACAGGGTATGTTGTGGTCGTTAAGGGGTTAAAGGGATATTTAACAGTGCTCCTTTGGAAAAAAAAAATATGTTAAATCAAAGTAAACATAAAAAAAACAAATTGTGGAAAAAACAGCAAACAACTTACTTGTTTACTTGCAAAACGAGCAATTAGACACTGCCCTCAGTGTGATAAGAGAGCTGACATCTTGGTAACTTTGGTTACATTCTGACTGATTTGAGCATGAGGAAATCTGACTCCCTGTTTATCTACAACATGGTATTTTTACTTTATAATAAACCAACTCATGTTATTCTAGAATTTTTATGAAAGATAAACCTTTCTGCAGAGACCACAGCCTCTTTGTAGGGCTGTGACTGGAAGTAATGGACACTGCACAAATGTAGTGTATAAAAGAAATAAAAGGTAAAATTCATTTCAAATGATGAATAATACACATTGCATTGATTTCTATTAAAGGGACACTCAAGTGAAAATAAAGTTTTATGATTCAGAAAGAGCATGCAGTTTTAAGACACTTTCCAATTTACTTCCATTATCAAACTTTGTCTTTTTATATACACACTTTCTGGGGAACAAGATCCTATTGCGCATGTGGGGTAGCGGTCTTAAGCCTGAAACAGATGCATTGGGGCTGATTGACGGCTTGATAAATCGTACCCTAGGTGTTAAATCATTGTCTTTTTAATATGCACTTGTTAATTATGAAACTCTACTGCATTGAGTGGTCCTTTAATTAGTGCGTTTTTTTTTTTTTTTTACAAAAATAAAACAAACTTTTTAATTCCCTTTAAAGATATATTTTAGACAATATATAGGGGCCGATTTATTAAGCAGCGGATGCTGCTTATTCCGCGCGAGCCTTCCTACTTTAGAACGCTGCTCCTTAACTCGTCCGCCACCTCTGAGGTGACGGACGGCAATTGACACCCTTAGCGACTAATTTGTTGCAAACGTGCAGGGGGCGGCATTGCACAAGCATTTCACCAGAAATGCTTATGCAATGATAAATGCTGACAGCGTATGCTGTTGGCATTTAGCGATGTTGGGCGGACATGATTCGGTACAGCGAATCATGTACACCAGACATTTGATAAATCGGCCCCATAGAGAAGTCCATTTATAATTCAGTGAACAGAGCCATCTTCAGTATGTTTGTATTCTTCTACATGCACAAGATGAGTTTCAGATTTATGAAAAAAATAGCCCACTGTGAGTAGCCAGTAAATTGGGAATCAACAAGTATATAAGCAATCATCTGTAACCATGTGATATTTACTATTTAACTGATGAGTGTAGAATGACACTGCAGACAGTCTTGCTCAGCAGCTACCTGTTTCACCGATCTTCTCCTTGCCCTGGCTGGCACAGTATGTCAGACCCATGCTGTATTTGTAATTTTTAGTGTTGCATGCTGCATTGAGAGTTCGGTATGGCCACGGCCGGCCCGAGCCATTGTGGAGCCCAAGACAGGATGATAAAATGGGGCCCCCTTTCTCCCCATATCTGCCCCAACCCCACCCAATCACCGCCCCCACATTTTTTAAAATGAAAAAAAAAAAAAAAAATAGGAGAAAAATAATTTAAAGGGACAGTCTAGTCCAAAATAAACTTTCATGATTCAGATATTGAATGTAATTTTAAACAATTTTCTAATTTACTGTTATCACCAATTTTGCTTTGTTCTCTTGGTATTCTTAGCTACACCTTGGAGGTCCATATGCAAATTTCTAAGCCCTTGAAGGCCGCCTCCTCTCTCAGGGCATTTTGACAGTTTTTCACCACTAGTTTGACTAGTTTTTTACTACACACAGCCCACACACTAAAGCAGTGCCAGTTGTTGCGTGGATTTAAAGAAAATGTTAACTGCATGCCTGTTGATGGGCAAGTGCCATTTTAGTGTTTGTGAGGCCTTAGGAAAACCTCATTTTAAAGGCCACTTTTATGCTTGAGTTTTTTGTTTAATAATTGGAATAGGAGGGCGCTGCTTTTTGGAAAATTTTCTGAGCGTTACAACCCGTTCTGACAGCTGGTAAGCTTGCCTTCCTTGTCTCTCAGTGTCCTCCTCGCATCCACAGAGCAGATCACGTGATTCTGCCTTGTAACTTGATTGGAAACCCAGCAGGCTTGGGGAAGTTTGAATCCGGAAAAGCAGAGATTTGCAGACATTCAATACGCTTAGTTATAAAATGCACAGCGCAACTCAGATCAATGCGTTTCGCCTAGTAGGCTTTATCAAGATGTCTTTTGCATTGATTTTTAAATGCTTTAGTCCAGTCCTATTGGTTAATTATTTTGTGATGTCATATACCTGTTCTTTTTATTTTGTTAAGGGGGTATTTGATTAAAGGTGGAATATGCTTCAAAATCCTAAATAGCAGATCACATCATTTCTCTAACATATTCTCAATTTGCAACATTATAATTAAACACTAAAATCATAGAATACAAATTGCAATGTTAAAATAGAAAGTTATAAAAATTATTTAGAATATGAAGAAAATCTGGAGTTCTAAACGAGACTATTGATTTTTCATAACCATATTAAATAACCATATTAAATATTTTAAATATGCGGATTTGTTTCAAATATGTTAGGAGTATTTAGATTAATAGGATAACTCAACCTTTAGATATATATCAGAACCACATTGAATTAGAATATGAAACAAAGAACAAGATTATAGATTTGAAAATAATATGGGAAGAGGGGATGTATTGATAATTTATAAATATTAATCCATACAAGAATAGGAATCTGAAAGTTTGAATTAGATGATCAAATGACTTAGGTTGTTTAAAATATGTATAACACAACCGCTATTCATTGTATTTATATTTACTGCTGATACATTGTATAGGCATGTGTAGGAATGGAGCGTGCATGCTTCTTTTATGTAAAAGGACTTACGTCTATCTCTGAGTTTAGCCCCTATGGTTGCATAGTTTTATATATCTATCTATATATTAATTCTGCTTCTTTGTACAGTAATTTTTCATAAAAATATCCTCCCCTCCAATCTTTTTGTACTTTACATACTTCCCAGAATTTAAAATCTTTTATGTTATTGTGGACTTCACAAAAGTGTTTATAAATATATGTGTCTAGCTTTCCTTTCCTGAACCTTTCTCTAAGTGTCCTAATCGTTTCCCCAAAATACTGTTTGTCACATGAGCATTGTATCATGTACACAAGCCCCTTTATCCTGACATCTAATAGTTTCCTTAATTTTAACTATTTCCTCTGTTTTTGTTATTTTAAATTCTTTCATTTTTATTCAATTTTCACAGGCTTTACATGAATTACAGGGGAAGAATCCACAGAATCCATATAGTTTATTACCATATAAATCTTGGTCATTTAGTCTTTTCTCACTGACATTCTTATTTTTATACTTGCTAGGTGCCAGAATGTTTTTTAGATTTGAGGATTTTGTGTATACCACTCTGGGATATGAATTCATCTTATCACCTATTATGGGATCCTCTTTAATCAGGTGCCAATGGCAGGAACAGAGTGGGTGGAGAGATAATGGAAGGATAGAGGGGAGATAGAGATGTGTTGCATGATAGACAGTGGTGCGATTAAAGGGTGAGAGGGGAGAAAGGAGAGATGAAATAGAGTAAAGAGGAAGATTGAGAGAATGGGTAGACAAAGAGAGAAGAGAAGGTAGAGAAAGGAAAGAGAGGGACAGATAAGAGAGTAAAGAGAGAGTCAGAGAAGGGACTCTGCAAGGAGCTGATTGATTGGAGACTTATAGTATAATCCTCCAATCAATCAGATTGTTGCATCCTGAAGCTACAACTGCCTCCTGAGTTCCCAGGGGGGGTTGGGATGGCAGATTTTTTATAAAATAATAATAAAAAATTGCAGCATTAGTTGGCACCAGAGCAGGCCCCCTAGCGACGGGAACCTAGGCGGCCGCCTCAATCGCCTTGCCCTAAGGCCGGCACTGGGTATGGCATCTGAATGGTTAATCCACCAACTTCTGCAAGAAAAAAAAGGTTTACACAGAGCCAGCTGTAAATGTACACAAGACAGTGCTCTTGGGGATGCTATAATTATTAGTATGCTATGTCTATAAACTGCAATCTGTTTTAAAACATTGCAGCTTAAAGTAATGTTTACTGTCCCTTTAAACTATGTGGCAAAAGTTGCATCAGCAATGTAGCCATATAAATCTATCTGTGAAAAAAGTAGCTTGTTCCTTCAAGGTACCTTTATTTTTCAACCTTCCTGTTTTTGCTACCATTGCACACAAGCGCACACAGTATACTACTGGTTATAGTACACAGACAAGTAGCTACAAATGGGGTTGATATAAGTAAAAGTACAAATAAAATGTACTGAAATATCATTTAAAAGAACAGATGTTTTCTTAAATAAAAAAGTAGTCTTTATTTAGCAGACTCTATATTTTACATTCAATGTCCCTTAAACAAAAACTACTTTAAAGAGATCAATGCAACAATGAAGATGCTTAGAAACACTAAGAATTACATTTCTCTAGACAGTTTTTTTTATTCTCCAATTCCTGTGTTAAAATCTTGAATAATTTATCCTATTGTAATGTATGCATCTCTTTCACATACTTCAATACAGCGAACACCCTTTTGTGAGACCTACTGTTTTCAAGGTAAAAAGTGCCTTTAGACCTGAGTCTTCAAAGTACTGGCAAGATTACTTACAGAATTTCACAAGGCCAGAGACTTTTTAAGACAATAAATAGAAAGAAAAGATAGATAAAAAAATTCCCATATTATAAAGGCAGTTTTTTTGTCATTCGCATAATCTGTACCATATGCTGCTTTTATTTATCCCATAGGCAATGCAGGAGGGTATAACATATATTAAAGCTAAACAAGATAGAGAGATTTTTGTTTCTATTGGCAGAAACATATTATCACTATAAAAATGTTACAAAATACAGGTGGCCCTCGGTTTACAACGGTTCAATTTGCACCGTTTCAGAATAACAACCTTTTTTTTCAGTAATGTGACTGCTATTGAAAAGCATTGAGAAGTAGTGCATTGATTAAAATAGCCAGTAGGTGGAGCTGTCCGCTTGTGTTGCAGAAAAGATATGCAAGCCAAGCAAGCTGAAATTAATCAGTTTAACCAGACCTGAGCTATCCAGCAGATTTCAAAGGAACAAGATCTTAGTTCATTTAACTTAGTTTAATTATATATTCTGTGTTGTGTGATTATTTTATTAGGTTTATAATGCTGTTTAGCATTTAAAGTCTTCATTTCAAAGCTTTAAAAATAATGTATTAGGTGTTACTTATGACAATTTTGAGAGGGACCTGGAACCTAACTCCCTCACTTCCCATTGACTTACATTATAAACTGGGTTTCAATTTACAACGGTTTCGATTTACAACCATTCCTTCTGGAACCTAACCCCGGCGTAAACTGAGGGCTACCTGTAATACAGTATGATTCAGCAGGAAAACACTGAAATACAGATAGGCTTTACAGTATATATCATGTATAGGAGAACTAAAAGAATAATTTTTAGAGTCTACAGACTTAGATACAGCAGACATAAATGATTGATAAATAAAGGCTATGCATAATATCACTAGCAAACACAAATACCTATCAAGTAGCAAATTGCTTGTGCAATCCGTTATTTAGTCAGTAAATATTATAGCTGCAAGGCAGCAAAGCCATAGTTTACATTGGCTTGGTTATTTTATTTTTCATTCTTTTACTCAAATGTTTATAAATTTTAAATGACAGAACAAATAAGGTTTAATTTGTCATTTTTCTCTAGACTGAAAATCACTTAAAACAAAAAATCGGAACAAAATCACTGCAGTACTTTGTGCTATAATGATTTATAAAGTTTTCCCATATAGGTATTTGAAGATTTTTAGACAAGGCTACAGTCAAAACTACCTCCACGTACCTCTATAAAAAAAAATAATGGAAATCAATGTTATGGAGTGTTTGTTTCTAGCTTTATTTATTGGGTAGATCTGGAGATGAAAGCTTTAAAATTGATCACTGATATATTACTTGTACATAGGCTATAGAGAGGAAATGCCAAAATGTACTAATATAAAGTAGATTGTCAGAACTTTATTGACGACCTGAAATGTTTTTAATTCTTCTCGTTATTTTGAAATTATTTTGATCTGGTATTTTTTCAGCTGTACACAGTTCTGGATTTAAGCTATTTTTTTTTAAACTACATTAAAGGGACAGTAAAGTCAAAATTAAACTTTCATGATTTGGATAGAGCATGCGATTTTAAACAACTTTCCAATTTACTTCTGTTATAAAATTTGCTTTATTCTCTTGGTATCTTTTATTGAAGAGTAAAAGTAGGTATGCTCATAAGAGCTCAGGAGTGTGCACGTGTCTTCAGTCCTCTATGTCAGCAGTGTTTTGCAACATTGTATAACAAAGCTACCAAATAATGTTGCAAACACTGCTGCCATAAAGTACTTAAAGTGAATGTCAAGTTTGATGAATCAGTGCCCGGTTTTTAAAAACCCTATTAAAAACAGGGGCACTTTCATTCATCAAACTTTACATTTCAGTTGTTTTGTTAAAATACTCACCTTTTAATCTTGAAAGCCGTTCCAGCACTTACCCCTCCTGTTGCAAGCCTCTTCATATGTCAAAAATTACGAATCTGGCTTCCTCCAATTACGGTGTTGCCTCAGGCAATGATTCCCCTGGGGGGGAAGCCATGATTGGAGGATGCCGTATTCATCATTACTGACGTATGAAGTTACGAGCAGCAGGAGGGGGAATCGCTGGAGCTGCTTACAAGATTAAAAGGTATTTTAACAAAACGAGTAAAATGCAAAGTTTGATGAATGAAAGTGCCCCTGTTTTTAGTAAGGTTTTTTTTTAAAATCAAACTTGACATTCACTTTAATACATGCGCACATTTCTGAGCTATTGTGAGCCTACCTAGTTTTACTCTTCAATAAAGGATACCAAGAGAACAAAGCAAATTTGATAACAGAAGTAAATTGGAAAGTTGTTTAAAATTGTCTGCTCTATCCAAATCATGAAAGTTTAATTTTGACTTTACTGTCCCTTTAAGGTAGTAGTGAAATCGGGAATTGCACGTTTGTTTCATGTTTGTGCAAGAACTCTGGCAATAAACGTTAATTAATTTTTTTGCCTTAAAATTCATATGCATAAAGAGAACATAACAGGCTCATTAGGCTCCATTTAGCAAGCTGTGTATGCAGTTTTGGAATTCTTGTTGCGAAGGCTCACCTGAGAAATCCTGAAACCGATAGCTAAGAAGGAATAATCTGGACACTAAAGTCAATATAAAAACTTTCATGATTCAGAGAGCATGTAGTTTTTAGAGACATTCCAATTTACTTTTATGATCAAATTGCGCAGTCTTTTTATATGCACCAGCTACTATTGAGCATGTGCAGAAGTTCAGTGTATATGTATATGAGTTTGTGATTGGCTGATGGCTGTCACATGATATAGGCCAGCAAATTGAAGTAATTTTTAAAATATATATATAAAAAATCTGTTGCTCAATTAAAATTCAGAATAAGTGCTACTGCATTGTCTTTTTATAATGCGCTTGTTGATTATGCAAATTTACTGTATTCAATGCTTTCTAACCTTTCCACCACATCTGAGCTGGCAGTTTAAATTCACCATGGGATAATCATGCAATCAATCGCTTTAGAGCAGGGGGCTGCATTGCATGAGTGTCTACTGTTTATGTATGATGCTGCCTGCTCCAGTGAAGTGCAGTGAGGTCAGAGGATGGTGAGGCACTGGCCATGATGATATTTAAGTCTGTTTTATTTTGTGCAGTTACTGCAGTGGCATTATTTCACAAAACAACTGCAATACTTACTATACAAATATTTTTTTAAATTACTCAACTGAGAATGCATTATCTCATTTTATTAATATAAACGTGTATAAAAGATTAAAGCACATATTAAAAGCACAATGCAAAAGCTTTCTATTGATTTATGGATTACAAGTTAACAGCAGTCTTCTTTAAATAAATGCAGACACAGATAAAATTAAAAAGAGATACTGCATCCTGACTGAGTTAACAGACATAAGATATATGTATACTACTGTCCTAATGAAATCAAATAACCATGATAAAGGGAGGCTTAAAACAATGGTGGGTGTACTACTGTCTCAAACAGTAACTGCTTAATCAAAAGATCTTATATCCTCTGTATTTATTATTAATATGCATCACTGTCAATTTTCAGTTGTCCTTGAAAAGTGTTAAAACTATTCCATTTCACTGGTAAACTAACCAGTGAAATGGAATAGTTTTCACACCTTTAAAGGGCAACCTTAGAATAATTAAAAAATGTGATTTCATTATTATGCTCAGTAAACATTTATAGTGACAGTGACACATATCGATGATATAACATCTTGTTTTGACTAAGCAGTTATTGTTTGCCATCCCCAATGAGACATACATATAAATAGGCAGACATTTTTTTTTTACTTTTAGATGCTTTTTGGGATTTTACCTTCTACATAAAGTAAAAGGCATAATGAGAAAACATTCATGAGTTCAAACCTTTTAGTCTTCTCACAGAGAGATTTAATCAATGATTTCTATTTTAGTCTAGAACTCAAGTGAGCTCAATTCTTTGTAATTCTAGTTTTTTGTAATGTATTTCTTTTTCATTTGGTTGCTACTGAAAAATGTATAGAATTGTAAGTGAGCTGAATGTAATACTATGGATATGGGGTGGTGCAATGTTCCAGAAACCCTTAAAAAATATATTTGTAGAAAGGCAACAGTCACAGTGACACTTCTGTTTTGCTTAGAACTAGCATAGCAATGTGTTAAAAGGAAGACTAGTTTGGATGGAATGGATCTACTACTTGATAATTGATATTAAGGTCGCTCATCCATATTCCATGTTGGGGTAGAAAAACATAACATAATAGCTTTAATAATGTAAGGCTACTAGGCTAGGCTTTGCTAAGGCTTGTGCTTGTCCCCCACCAGCATCTGCATATTCCACCCAGTCCCTGCACTGCCAGTGTCTGCCAACTGTACTGACTGCTGATACACCCTAACCTACCTACCTAACCAAGAAGCTCAGCTGCTGCTTACAGAGCAGCCTCTTGGGAGCGATATGGGCTGTGAACTAAGAGACTTAACCACTGGGTTGCAGTCTCTGCGCGGCCCATATAAAATGTTTCCTCAAAGACATCCATATTGTGCAAAGGAAGGGGAGCTGAACGGCTCACAGCCTCTCCTTCCTTGCGCAATATGGATGCGTATGTATTAGACAAATAATTTACTTTGGATTCGGAATTATTGGATTGCAGCCATGTTGGCAGTGGTGGTGGCGGAGGGGGGGGGGGTAGGGGGGGTCAGTTGGCATACCAAAAATAAAAATTTTAAATTAAAAAAGTTTTTTTTTTAAATTTAAGATTATCACAATAAGGTGTATTTACACACATAGGACAGGTGAGGCGCTGCCTCACCTTCCTCCTATGACTGCACGTCACTGGCCTGCTCACCATGATCTTGAGTGGACAAGTTCCCTAATTGGAAACCTTGCCTTCCTGCAAAATGATAAATTGAGTCCTTTATATATATTTAAATCCCATTTTGTTAACATTGCTTTATTAGTTATTTTTATAAAATAACAATTTATAGACAAGCAAAACACGTTTTCTGATGTTCTGAAACTACAAATAATGTTGCAAAACACTGCTGCTGTAGAGTACTAAAGACACGTGCACACTCCTGACCTTGTTTCACTCTTGGTAAACCAAACCAAGAGAACAAAGCAAATTTGATAACAGAAGTTAATTGGAATTTTTTTTAAAATTGCATGCTCTATTTGAATCCCTGTCCCTTTAAAATAAGTAAAAAAAACACAACTAAGGTCACAATGGAAGATTTGTAAAATCATGCTTAAGGTTTACATACATATTCTTATGTACATATTAATCTATACCCAGCTCCTATAGTTTTAATAGGATTTTTTTTCGTTTATTTTGTCATTATTAACAAAGTAGATTGTAGACATGACGAATATATAGGCACAATAAGAAAATGTAATAGTGGCACTATCTAGTGGACTAACAGGATTAAGGAGTTTGTTCTATAGAAAATACAGGTGGATATATGACTTAGTCAACCTGGTGCTACCCACTCCTAATATATTATTAAACAAAAAGGGGGGGGGGAGACCAGAAAAGGAGGTATGGGGGCAACTATTTCTAAAACCTAACATTTATTTTATAGATTAAAATCTACAAATTAGGCATAAAGACCAGTCGTGAGGAAAGTGGACCAAAAATATATGTCCCAAAAAGAGCTGAAAACTTCTCACCTCCAGGTGGCAAAAAAGGCCTTGTTAAGGAGGGTACCTGGAACCAGGTCCTAGAGAAGTACCAAGCAAGCTGACACATAAACCACGGCAGAGGTCCGAGATATGTGTCCCCATCTTCCCGGCCGATAGCAGGAAATGTCAGAGTTGGGTGGGGACATGACTTACACCTCCAGTAGTCAGAAAATGAAACAAAAGGACAAAAAGATTATAAGTGACGCGTTTCAGCTCATACTCGGGCCTTTATCAAACCAATATTCTGCTTAAAACTGTACAAAATATTCTAAAATTTGAAATAAAATGCAGACCAATCGGAATATATAGGCGCTCCATGAGAGTAACCTGTATTTTAATGGGTAAAGATCCGTCCTAGCTATCCATTTTCAGCCATATCAGTCTTGCCAGCTTTTAAGTGGTGATTTTTCCCAGGGTGACAAATCTAGTGAAACTAAATATACATATGCATAATTTTTAAACACACAGTCTATTTTGTGTATTTGTGTGGCCTCCGCGCCGCCTATATTGCAGCTCAGTTGTGATGTGGACGGACTTTTGATGAAGTTGCAATGCCCATTATATCCTATGGGAAACACATCACCTCTCTTCAGTACAATGAGGTCTATCCCCCTTTTTTAGAATATATTGCCAGACCGTCAGACTACAAGCCTAACAAACCCAAATACGCAATATCTCGTCGGCCTGACAATGTTTTGAATATCAGGGTGTGAAATTTAAAATGAGTAGTAGTTTTTTTCTCACAAATACCAAATTTAGTTTAATTTTACTTCCCCCTGCAACAGCCATCAGCCTATCAAAAACGTATATTCAGGTACAAATGAACAAATATGGAATACTTGCACATGCACAGTAGAAGCTGGTCCCTCAGAAAGTCTGAATATTAACCCCCTAAGGACCAAGGACATACAGGGTACGTCCTACAAAAACTGTAACTTAAGAACCAAGGACATACCCTGTACGTCCTCAGGGTTTTCAAGCGCTGGAAGCAATGGTGCCAATCGTTGGTGTGTGGGAGCCATTGCAGGGAGACGGGTGTGCGGCACCATTGCTGGAGTTGTTCCGTCCAGCAGGGGATCTGACTTGCGGGAGTGCGCGGGAGCGGGGGCGCGCATGTGCAACCACTACACAACAAGTGGTGGGAGAGAAGTGGTGAAAGAGGAGGGTGGAAGGGCTGAATAATGTTGGGAAAGGGATTGGGGAGGGGGTAGGGTATTGAGGGTGGGCAGCTGCACTACAGAAATTGTGGTTTTTATTTATTTTTTATAAAAAAAAATGTGCTAATTTTATAGTAAACTGGGTACTGGCAAACAGCTGTCAGTACCTAAGGTCGAGAGGGAGGCTTAGAGAGCTGTTTGGGGGAATCAGGGAGGTTGGGAGGTAAATGGGAATCCTACACTTCAAATAAAATATAAAGAAAAAAAAACAACTTTATTTTTATACTGGCAGACTTTCTGCCAGTACTTAAAAGGTACATGAAACCCAAAAAATCTCTTTCATGATTCAGATAGAGAATACAATTTTAAACAACTTTCTAATTTACTTCTTTTGCCTAATTTGTTTTATTCTCTTGGTATCATTTGTTGAAGGAGCAGCAATGCACTACTGGTTGCTAACTGAACACATGGGTGAGCCAATGACAATAGGTATATATATGCAGCCACCAATCAGCAGCTAGAACCTAGGTAGCTTACCTAGATAAATCTTTCAGGAAAGGATAACAAGAGAAGGAAGCAAATTAAATAATAGAAGTAAATCGGAAAGTTCTTTAAAATTGCTTTCTCTATCTGAATCATGAAAGAAATTTTTTGGGTGTCATGCCCCTTTAAGATAGCGGTGACAATTGTGAGGTGGGGGAGGGAAGAGAGCTGTTTGAGGGGGGTCAGTGAGGGATCAGGGGGTGTGATGTGGGAGGCTGGTCTCTACACTAAAGCTAAAATTAACCCTTCAAGCTCCCCACAAGCTACCTAATTAACCTCTTCACTGCTGGGCATAATACAATTTTGTGAGAAACCTAAAGTTAGTGAAAAAGCTAACAATTTTTTTTTATTTGATCTCATTTGGCGGTGAAATGGTGGCATGAAATGTACCAAAATGGGTCTAGATCAATACCTTGGGTTGTCTACTACACTAAAGCTAAAACTAACCCTACAAGCTCCCTACAAGCTACCTAATTAAACCTTTCACTGCTAGGCATAATACAAGTGTGGCGCGCAGCGGCATTTAGCGGCCTTCTAATTACCAAAAAGTAATGCCAAAGCCATAAATGTCTGCTATTTCTGAACAAAGGGGATTCCAGAGAAGCATTTGCAACCATTTGTGCCATAATTGCACAATTGTTTGTAAATAATTTCAGTGAGAAACCTAAAGTTTGTTTAAAAGTTAGTGAAAAAGTTAACAATTTTTTTTATTTGATCGCATCTTGCGGTGAAATGGTGGCATGAAATATACCAAAATGGGCCTAGATATTTGGGTTGTTTACTAAAAAATATATATACATGTGAAGGATTATTCAGGGATTCTTGACAGAAATCAGTGTTACAATGTAACTATCGCTAATTTTGAGAAAAATAAATGGTTTGGATATAGCAAAGTGCTACTCGTACTTATTGCCCTATAACTTGCAAAAAAAAACAAAGAACGTGTAAACATTGGGTATTTCTAAACTCAGGACAAAATTTATAAACTATTGAGCATGGGTGTTTTTTGGTGGTTGTAGATGTGTAACAGATTTTGGGGGTCAAAGTTAGAAAAAATTAGTTTATTTCCATTTTTTCATCATATTTTATATTTTTTTTATAGTAAATTATAAGATATGATTAAAATAATGGTATCTTTTGAAAATCCATTTAATGGCGAGAAAACGGTGTATAATATGTGTGGCTACAGTAAATGAGTAAGAGGAAAATTACAGCTAAACACAAACACTGCAGAAATGTAAAAATAGCCCTGGTCCCAAACGGTCAGAAAATTGAAAAGTGCTCTGGTCACTAAGGGGTTAAAGATTGTGCACATTTTGGAAAGTTGTTTAAGATTTTGTGCTCTGATTCATGAAAGTTTAATTTTGACGTTAGTGTTCCTTTAACCTTCTCTCATTCATACTGGAGTTATAAATTGCTTTGGTGGTAACATTCTTGTCCATTCGGTGCATAATCCCTTGGGGAGATTGTGGTCTGTTCACTTCTAGAAACTCAATTTGTGCCAAAGCTTTTATAAATACCCATTATAGCTTTATAACAGCTAATTCAAACTAAGGTGATAACTTTTAATAAAAATTATTTTCACCAGCATAACCATTTAATACAGTAAGCCATTTCAACTAAAGCTCTTTCCTATTTTCCACATGCATTGTTCAGAAAATTGAAAATGTTAACCTATCACCTTTAAAATAATTTACTTGTTCTATGAGCCATTCTAAAGTTTACAATTTTACACAACCTGAACTCTATATAAATATTATATTGTAAAGATTTGTCATCTAATTGAGCTATCATGTATTATTATATTCTTCATTTAAAGTTTGACCTTTTTTCTCTACAGTTTTGTATGACAATGTAGAGGGAAACAATGAGAATTACAGAACTGGAACATTGTCTTCCACACCTAATACTTTATTATATACATATTTAAAAGGACATAAAACCCCACATTTTTCTTTCATGATTCAGATAAAATATGCAATTTAAGCAACTTTATAATTTACTTCTTTCATTAAATTGTCTTTGTTTTTTGTTATCCTTTGTTGAAAAGCAGGAAGGAAAGTTCAGGAGTGTGCACATGTCTGCAGCACTTTATGGCAACAATTTTGCAATATTTTAATCATTAGCAAGATCACTACATGGCAGCACCATTTACTGTCATGTAGTGCATTGTTTCTCAACCACAGTCCTCAAGTACCCCCAACAGGCCAGGTTTTCATTATAGCTGAACCAGTGCACAGGTCAAATAATCAGCTTATGGGTGAGAGCAAGTTAGTAACCATGGTTACTGATCATCTGATAACTTCACCCGTGCACTGGTTCAGCTATAATGAAAACCTGGGCCTCCATTACATATGCAGCGTCGCCCACAAATCCCCCGCCACCAGATTTTATGCGATTTTGTATTACATATACGGCGTAGCATACAAGTTACGTGCGTATATGTCACCCGTCGCCCGCAATTATTACTCACATAGGCTAACATAGAACCGCATCGCAAATCGGTATCCAATATCCAGCGCAAGGACTTACGTGGCGAAAATGGAGAAATCTTACTCCATTTTTACCTCGCCATAAAAGGCAGCTGTAGCAAGCCTTGCTCTGAGTATGGGAGCACTGTAACTCCCTAAAATGCCTGCAAAAATAAACTAACACCTAACGCATGCGCAATGTCTAGCTACCTGTCAACCGCAATCCCCCACTGCAATAACTAATAAAGTGTATTAACCCCAATATCCGCCATCAAACCTACACCGCAAGTAATAACTAAATTATTAACCCCTAAATCTGCCAACCCCAACATTGCAAACTATCTCTTAAAACTATTAACCCTTAATCCGCCATTAACCCACAACACAAGAAACCTATTCAAGTATTAACCCCTAAACCGCCATGGCCCACATAGCCTATTAAATGTATTAACCCCTAATCTGCCACCGCCAACGTCTAACCCTAACACCCCGCTAACTTAAATATTATTTAAATAAATCTAAATAAATTGACTATTATTAACTCAATTATTCCTATTTAAAACTAAATACTTACCTATAAAATAAACCCTAAGATAGCTATAATATAATTAATAATTACATTGTAGCTATTTTAGGATTTATTTTTATTTTACAGGCAACTTTGTATTTATTTTAACTAGGTACAATAGTTATTAAATAGTTATTAATTATTTAATAGCTACCTAGATAAAATAAATACAAATTTACCTGTAAAATAAATCCTAACCTAAGTTACAATTACACCTAACACTACACTATCATTAAATAAATTAAATTAATTAACTACAATTACCTAAAATTAAATACAATAAAATGAAATAAACTAAAGTACAAAAAACAAACAAACAAACACTAAATTACAGAAAATACAAAAATATTACAAGAAGTTTAAACTAATTACACCTAATCTAAGCCCCCTAATAAAATAAAAAAGCCCCCCAAAATAATAAAATTCCCTACCCTATACTAAATTACAAATAGCCCTAAAAAGGGCTTTTTGTGGGGCATTGCCCCAAAGTAATCAGCTCTTTTACCTGAAAAAAAAGAAATACAACCCCCGCAACATTAAAACACACCACCCACACACCCAACCTTACTCTAAAACCCACCCAATCCCCCCTTAAAAAAACTAACACTACCCCCTTGAAGATCACCCTACCTTGAGCCGTCTTCACCCAGCTGGGCAGAAGTCTTCATCCGATCCGGCCAGAAGTCTTCATCGAATCCGGGCAGAAGAGGACATCCAGACCGGCAGAAGACTTCATCCAAGCGGCATTTTCTAGAATTCTTTCAGCCAATCAGAATTAAGGTAGGAAAAATCCTATTGGCTGATGCAATCAGCCAATAGGATTGAGCTTGCATTCTATTGGCTGATTGGAACAGCCAATAGAATGCAAGGTCAATCCTATTGGCTGATTGGATCAGCCAATCTGATTCAACTTCAATCCGATTGACTGATTGCATCAGCCAATAAGATTTTTCCTACCTTAATTCCGATTGGCTGATAGAATTCTATCAGCCAATCGGAATTGAAGGGACGCCATCTTGGATGACATCATTTAAAGGAACCTTCATTCTACAGTCGCCGTCGATGGAAGAGGATGCTCCGCGTCGGATGTCTTCAAGATGGAGCCGCTCCTCAATTACTCCTATTTAAAACGACTTACCTATAAAATAAACCCTAAGATAGCTATAATATAATTAATAATTACATTGTAGCTATTTTAGGATTTATTTTTATTTTACAGGCAACTTTGTATTTATTTTAATTAGGTACAATAGTTATTAAATAGTTATTAATTATTTAATAGCTACCTAGTTAAAATAAATACAAATTTACCTGTAAAATAAATCCTAACCTAAGTTACAATTACACCTAACACTACACTATCATTAAATAAATTAAATTAATTAACTACAATTACCTAATATTAAATACAATAAAATGAAATAAACTAAAGTACAAAAACAAACACTAAATTACAGAAAATAAAAAAAATATTACAAGAAGTTTAAACTAATTACACCTAATCTAAGCCCCACAAAATAATAAAATTCCCTACCCTATACTAAATTACAAATAGCCCTTAAAAGGGCTTTTTGCGGGGCATTGCCCCAAAGTAATCAGCTCTTTTACCTGAAAAAAAAGAAATAAAACCCCCCAACATTAAAACCCACCACCCACACCCAACCTTACTCTAGAACCCACCCAATCCCCCCTTAAAAAAACTAACACTACCCCCTTGAAGATCACCCTACCTTGAGCCGTCTTCACCCAGCCGGGCAGAAGTCTTCATCCGTTCCGGTCAGAAGTCTTCATCGAATCCGGGCAGAAGAGGACATCCAGACCGGCAGAAGACTTCATCCAAGCGGCATCTTCTAGAATTCTATCAGCCAATCAGAATTAAGGTAGGAAAAATCCTATTGGCTGATGCTATCAGCCAATAGGATTGAGCTTGCATTCTATTGGCTGATTGGAACAGCCAATAGAATGCGAGGTCAATCCTATTGGCTTATTGGATCAGCCAATCTGATTGAATTTCAATCCGATTGGCTGATTGCATCTAATCGGAATTGAAGGGACGCCATCTTGGATGAGGTCATTTAAAGGAACCTTCATTCTACAGTCGCCGTCGATGGAAGAGGATGCTCCGTGTCTGATGTCTTCAAGATGGAGCCGCTCCTCGTCGGATGGAAGAAGATAGAAGATGCCGCTTGGATGAAGTCTTCTGCCAGTCTGGATGTCCTCTTCTGCCTGGATTCGATAAAGACTTCTGGCCTGATCAGTTGAAGACTTCTGCCCGGCTGGGTGAAGACGGCTCAAGGTAGGGTGATCTTCAAGGGGGTAGTGTTAGGTTTTTTTAAGGGGGGATTGGGTGGGTTTTAGAGTAAGGTTGGGTGTGTGGGTGGTGTGTTTTAATGTTGCGGGGGTTGTATTTCTTTTTTTTCAGGTAAAAGAGCTGATTACTTTGGGGCAATGCCCCGCAAAAAGCCCTTTTAAGGGCTATTTGTAATTTAGTATAGGGTAGGGAATTTTATTATTTTGGGGGGCTTTTTTATTTTATTAGGGGGCTTAGATTAGGTGTAATTAGTTTAAACTTCTTTATATAATATTTTTTTTATTTTCTGTAATTTAGTGTTTGTTTTTTTTGTACTTTATTTTATTTTATTGTATTTCATTTTAGGTAATTGTAGTTAATTAATTTAATTTATTTAATGATAGTGTAGTGTTAGGTGTAATTGTAACAGGTTAGGATTTATTTTACAAGTAAATTTGTATTTATTTTAACTAGGTAGCTATTAAATAATTAATAACTATTTAATAACTATTGTACCTAGTTAAAATAAATACAAAGTTGCCTGTAAAATAAAAATAAATCCTAAAATAGCTACAATGTAATTATTAATTATATTGTAGATATCTTGGGGTTGTCGGTCTAGGGGTTAATACATTTAATATTAGTAATGAGAGGGGGGATTGCAGATATAGGGGTTTTATGTGTCAGGCTTATTTTTGGGAGGCGTGTTAGACTTTTACGGGAGATTTGTTATTTTCTTTACTTTTCTTAGGCGCCGGCAGTTTCTAAAGTGCCGTAAGTCACTGGCGACTCCAGAAATTTGTATTTACGCTTATTTCTGGACATCTCTAGTTTATCCGACTTACGGCACTTTATGAACTGTTGGCGGGGTTTATGTAATACCCCGATATGCGAGGTCAAATTACGGGCTGCGCAGGTTCCCTGCACCGTATATTTGATCGCACTCGTAGCCTGTTGGGGGTACTTGAGGAGCGCGGTCAAGAAACATTGATGTAGTGCTGCAGACATGCGCACACTACATATCTGGGTATCTCATTAACAAAGAATAACATAATTATGCAAATTTGATAATAGAAGTAAATTGGAAACTTTTTTAAAATTGTATTCTCTATCTGAATCATGAAAGAAAACTTTTGGGTTTCATGTCCCTTTAAGTAAGCACCATATGAAAGGTATTTTTTACATTTAAATTGGTTATTCATAAATATATGTTATATTTTATATCATTCTCACCATTTTGGATACTCTTGTGTTTTCATTATTATTTGAAATATATTTTTAATTATGACTTAAAACATAAAATCAGACTCTACCCTTAAAATACCCTCTGTAAGTGAACATTTTTGTTTTATAAAATGGGCAAAAGTTAAGCTGACACTAATATAAAAGTAAACCTCGGCATTGCCCTTGTTGTATGCATTTGTCTAAAACCTAAAAGTCAGGCAATATGGGCATCCGCAGAAAATTTTCCAGGATTGGGGGGGGGTAAAATATTCTAATAATATTTTTGGCGGCACATGAAGCAGACAGAGTGGCTCATTGTACGCATGAGCTGCACATAATTGTAAACATGGCAGCTCATTGGTGTCAAAAGAGGGACTCAAGTTAGTGCTTTTTTTTTAATAAAAAAAAATGCACTAGGCAGTTTTGGGGTTTTAAAGTTGGTGGGTGTGGGGTGTTAGAAAAAAAAAATAGCACTGAAAAGTGCCTTTACATTGCGGTCTATGAGAACTGTGTGTTCCCAGTAAATATATATGTACAGTATATGCGTAAAGAAGAACGAACAGCCGCCAAGGATAATTATGGATAAAATGTTATTTTTATTCAAATGTATCCAATAAAAAAGAGATAATATATACACAAGGGGGACAATGATGTGAAGAGAGGAGTAAGCAACAGGCTTACGCGTTTTGGCCGTAGATGGCCGTAATCATAGCCTAACAGTTACAGATCTGAGAGTCAATTTAAAAGCAGTAAAAAGTTCTAATTGGCTAATACAGATACACACTTCTCTGTCTTAAAGAACCATACAATTCAAGATCTAATGGCAGCAAAAGAATCTTAACCAATTAATGATTATGTTAACATCAAATTTCATTAGAAGGATATGAATGTATAAAATACATATGGAAAAAGCATATTTAGTGAAACATACATGAATTGGTTAGGTACAAAATATTAGAAAGTACTGTAATATTGAAACATACCAGTGTGGTAAGTAAATAAATATATTGGAATAAATAAATAAATAAATTGGAATTGATACTCAGTGGTGAACACAACAGAATATATAAAGCGGCTCAACACAAGAATAAATACTCTATTCAAAATTGATACATTATAAGTATAGAACACACTATAATTACATCAAATGCAATACAAGGAATTAATAAACAGTGGTACACATATCTATATATACAACAGCAGAGTAAATCACTCCCAATAATTAATCAGATCATAATCTGAGTTTAAACCACTAGGATATTGTGTGTTAAGGTTAAAAACCCAGAACATCTCACGTTTATTGAGAAGCTTCAATCTATTCATTCCAGGTTTTGGAGCAGAAACTTTTTTATACATATATATTTATATTTGCTACCATCGCTGCGCAACTTACCCCCTTCGCTGCTCTTAGGTTCTGTGCCATCTCTGACGACATCAGAACGAGGCTCCCATTGGAGCCTATGGAAGTGCGCTATTCTGAGCGCATTGCTTCCTAGCAATGCGAACACGAGGTTGCTTTCGCATTGTACTTAGCTTCTAATACCAGTGCACATTAGCGTGTGCTGGTATTACAAAGTGGAGCGCTAATATCACTTGCGCACAAGTGATATTTAGAGCTCCACTTGTAATCTAGCTCTACGGGCCCAATGTACTAAAGGTCTAATGACCGCTGCTTCTTTCATTGCGGGAAGCAGGCTCACATATGCGCACCTTCCCTGCAAAGGCTCCGGAGCAGCTTTCGCTGCTTAGTACAGGAGCCCTATGTCTCTCTACTGTTATATTAATAAACTAAAATTTCTTTGAACTGTTATTTATTTTTGCCTAGATGTAAGTAATTGTAGACAATACCATTTTAATTACTGTTATCATCTTTGGTCATTGTTCATATTTTCTATGGCAACAAAATATATATATCTTATCTATATTGGTAACTAACTATACGTACGGTTTTGCAGCAAGCTAATGATTCAACTAATTTTACTTAGAAATAGCAAGCTGTGGTTATGAGCAGATGTTTCTATATGTTATTTTTATTTTTAATAAACACTTAGCTTAAAGGAACATTCAAGTGGTTTGAAAATGTAACAATTTTTACAATTAGTACAACTGCCCATTTGCAAGCATTTTTGGAAAATCTGTGCTTATTCAAAATTGCTACAAGCTACTCCTTATACTAAAGTAAGCAATGTGCTTATGCATATAAACTAACAATACGCACAGTGCCAAATACTAGTTGAAGGAACATGAACCCCAAATATTTTTTGTTAGTGTTTCAGACGGACTGTACAAATTTAAAAAATAATGTAAATAGAAGCTGAAAGCATTTTTCACAAAAAAATAAATGCCAAAACAAGGGGTCACAATCTAAAGTTAGAGGGTAGTAGATTCAGGAGAAATTTGAGGAAGCATTTTTTTACAGAAAGGGTGGTGGATTCATGGAATAAACTTCCATTTGAGGTGGTAAACACAAAGACTGTAAAGGAATTTAAAAATGCCTGGGACATGCATAAGGCTATCCTAAGGAAAAGTAACATGTAAAATGGGTAGACTTGATGGGCCTTTTTGGTTCTTATCTACCGTCAAATTCTATGTTTCTATGTTTCTATGTTACTTCTTTTATAAAATTTGCTTAATTCTCTTGGTATCCTTTTTTGAAGGAGCAGCAGTGTACTAATAGGAGCAAAACCGGTGAGCCAATGAGAAGAGGCATACATATGCAGCCACCAATCAGAAGCTACAGAACCAAAATATGATGGGTTAAGAGCCCATCTTAGAATACACTGTTAGCACTCTTGGTAGGCATATAAAGTATAAGGTAACTATGTTCGAAGTAGACTCCAAATGGTTAGAGAGGTCTCATTGAAATTAATAAAACATAACTTTTATTATATACACATAAAATCAGAGTTAAAATATAGGGATGTGCAAATTAAAAACAAAAAACTCTAGGTAGGATGATGAGATAAGTAATTGCTGTCTCAATTGTGGAATTAAGTAGCAAATTATAGACGTATGCTAGGTATATCGATACCTGGGTATTCAGTATTCAGTTTTCAGAAAACATATAAGCACACGATCAAACAGATAGTTCTAAGTTTCAACTGCTAGAGGTTAAATAATAGTTCTCTAATGAAGGCAATAATATACCTATATGTGATTACACTATTATAGCAGTGTCTAATGACACATGGATTTAGAGAATCAGCAATATGAATTGCGTATTGATATGGTGCTGAATTGATAATTATTGATTAGACCCGGTACAAAAACTTACAAAATACTATATCAAGTTTACCAGTCAGTGTGTTTGGTGTATACTTGAATATCTTGACATCAAATATTTATGAGTAATATCTCATAGGGTTAGTTTACCAGTCAGTGTGTTTGGTGTATACTTGGATATTTTGACATCAGATATTTATGAGTAATATCTCATAGGGTTAGTGACAGTTTGGAATTTGCATCCTTAAATATCTTATCATCAGATATTATCTCATGAGGTTAATGACAGTTTGGAATATATATCTGATTTATCAACCAAATTAATTTGTTGTTTCCAAAATGTTTGGTATGTGTTATAGTTGAAATCACCTTGCACTCCACAGCAAGCACAGTGTTTTTGCAAGTCTACTATTCAGCTATCAATGAGGAACTATTGTAACAACTCTTATAAGATTGGTCACTGAGGGGGAACAGAACAGCCCAAGCCATTTCCATGGAGAAAAAACAAAAACAAAATTAAATCATGGTTCTTTTAAATGTGGAGTCTGCAGTACTTGTAGCTATATGCAAAAAACCAACACCGTTACAGATAGATTTGGAAAGATTCACAAAATCAACGCATACATCAATTGTCACACGGAAGGGGTTATCTACGCTCTAAAATGCAAATGCAATTTATTTTATGTTGGGATGACCACTAGAAAGATAAGAACAAGGTTACAGGAACACCTGAGAAACATCAAAAATGCCCACGAAGACAATCAGGCAGGTAAAACCATTGCAACAGTAGCCAGACATTTTCTACTAGCACATAAATCCAAACAATCTGATCTCCAGTGTTTTGGTTTGCAGAAAATTGATCTGGGGATAAGAGGTGGAAATCAAGAAAAAGCCCTCTTAAAAGCTGAAACAAGGTGGATTTTCCTCTTAAATTCAGTGTACCCTCAAGGGTTAAATGAACAAAACAACTTTGCCCACTATCTCTGACAAAAGAGACAAATGATAACATCAATATGTGGAGCAATAAGCGATACTATACCCTAATGGGTTAAATGAAAAAAACAATTTCGCCCACTACCTCTGACGAGAGAGACAAATGTTAACTACAATATATGGAGCAATAAGTGATTTTATACTTCTAAATCACTACGGCTGCATAAAAGCAATAGTTTTGAACTCTAATTACTATATAAGTGAATCCTACATTACAAACTGAGAATCCACCATTAGTCTATATTACTGTGGAATTTAGTAAGGATAGATATATTAAATTATATGACTATCAAGTACATACAATTCTCAGTTGCAACTAGGATTACATGATACAAAAAATATTCTTACTTGTCATAGAGCTACCAATCCTTCAAATAAGGAAAGATTCACTTATCACTTGTTCTTTGTGTATAAATAAAAAATTGTTTAGGATACTTAGCACCTTTCAAATATAATTCAATTAATCACTCTCACATCACATTCACTATTTCACTTTTATCCAGCATTTAAGTTGGACACAATGGTTTTCACTTTTTATATGTTGAAATATTAACATGGGCAATATTCACGTCCAAGTCAAATTATACTTGGCTGTGTTATTCAACTATTTGTAATGAATGGTATAACACAAATCATCAGGATGGTGATTTTATCACCCTTGTCACATAAGAAAAATATATTATGAATTTTTATTATAATTTATAAACATCCACTTTTGACCTAAATAACAATGAGTGGGATCTCATCACTATGGCACGTAAAGGTAATTTATTATTTCTATATACTAATATATGTATATTCTGTTTTTCGAGGAATTTCACCTTTTTCAGGGTGTCAATATGCACTATAACACATATCGACAATTCACTTGGTGACACAATGTAATCAAGCATATACACTAGTACTTCACATAGTGAATTATATCTTGTGCACAATACAAGCAAACATAATAGTATTAAGTTTTTTATATCAAAGCTATAATGTGAATAAATCAGCAGTCATACGTTAACGTTATATGTTCATTTAATCCACCTCTTTGAAGTCATGGTATCGGACGAGAGCATTGTCTCCACCTATATTTGACTCGTTCACTACGTATGTCAGAGTGACGTCACTTATGTGGGAGGAGTATCAGTCTTCTCTGCACATAAATTGCCAATGCTAGCGCGACGCGCGCACACACCCCCCATTGAGAAAGCCGTGAGAACGGCGAAACATGTTAGGGAATTGGTGAGGAGTCAGGGAGCTCCTGTGTTTGTTAGGGCTTAAACTCTTCGTAAGGACATGGTGGTGTTATATTCATCTTTATACTTAATCACTTCGGTTCAGAACCGGAACGATTAGGCAAGCGGTTATTTATTAATTTAAGCAGTCTCAATACTATTATCAAGGTGGTAACGTACAACCAAACGGACAGTTGGGGTAACGGCGAGCCACTGACTCAGCGTCAGATACTAGAGCTTACCAGCATACTAGTAACATTAGTACACTGTCCTGGTCCAAGCTATGTTTTAGCACACGAATCCTAAATTACTCATATTCAACTGGATACTATAACCCAATAGGTATTACCTACAGAGCAGTTTGAATTTAATTACCGGTACAAATAATGTGCTAGTGTTTGGCGCCACAATTGATAATAACTTGTTACTAGTTTTTACCTAGTGCCACTGACTCACTATAGGTATACCACGCTTATGATCGTACCTATTTATTAAACTGGCTATACAATTATAATATCTTAGGTGTCACAAGACATGTTGATACTTTGAACACTTAAGGCATAAGTAGCCCCTCATACGTTGCTTGAGGTGAACCTCGATGTAGCCACTGGTGGTTAATGTGTAACAAATCAACTGACTGTAGCTGTACTACTCCAGACAGACCTTACAGAGTGTCACTATATAACTTTTTTCAGTCACGAGTTTATTTGTAAATACATCTCAACCACAAAACTATAGATCAAAGCCAAATAGCTATTGTTTTTTAGCTTCTGTTCCCCCTCAGTGACCAATCTTATAAGAGTTGTTACAATAGTTCCTCATTGATAGCTGAATAGTAGACTTGCAAAAACACTGTGCTTGCTGTGGAGTGCAAGGTGATTTCAACTATAACACATACCAAACATTTTGGAAACTACAAATTAATTTGGTTGATAAATCAGATATATATTCCAAACTGTCATTAACCTCATGAGATAATATCTGATGATAAGATATTTAAAGGGACACTGTACCCAAAATTTTTCTTTCATGATTCAGATTGAGCATGAAATTTTAAGCAACTTTCTAATTTACTCCTATTATCAAATTTTCTTCATTCTCTTGGTATCTTTATTTGAAATGCAAGAATGTAAGTTTAGATGCCTGCCCATTTTTGGTGAACATCCTGGGTTGTCCTTGCTGATTGGTGGATAAATTCATCCATCAATAAAAAAGTGCTGTCCAGAGTACTGAAACCAAAAAAATGCTTAGATGCCTTCTTTTTCAAGTAATGATAGCAAGATAACGAAGAAAAATTGATAATAGGAGTAAATTAGAAAGTTGCTTAAAATTGCATACTCTTTTTGAATTACAAAAGAAAAAATTTGGATACAGTGTCCCTTTAAGGATGCAAATTCCAAACTGTCACTAACCCTATGAGATATTACTCATAAATATCTGATGTCAAAATATCCAAGTATACACCAAACACACTGACTGGTAAACTAACCCTATGAGATATTACTCATAAATATTTGATGTCAAGATATTCAAGTATACACCAAACACACTGACTGGTAAACTTGATATAGTATTTTGTAAGTTTTTGTACCGGGTCTAATCAATAATTATCAATTCAGCACCATATCAATACGCAATTCATATTGCTGATTCTCTAAATCCATGTGTCATTAGACACTGCTATAATAGTGTAACCACATATAGGTATATTATTGCCTTCATTAGAGAACTATTAATTAACCTCTAGCAGTTGAAACTTAGAACTATCTGTTTGATCGTGTGCTTATATGTTTTCAGAAAACTGAATACTGAATACCCAGGTATCGATATACCTAGCATACGTCTATAATTTGCTACTTAATTCCACAATTGAGACAGCAATTACTTATCTCATCATCCTACCTAGAGTTTTTTGTTTTTAATTTGCACATCCCTATATTTTAACTCTGATTGTATGTGTATATAATAAAAGTTATGTTTTATTAATTTCAATGAGACCTCTCTAACCATTTGGAGTCTACTTTGAACATAGTTACCTTATACTTTATATGCCTACCAAGAGTGCTAACAGTGTATTCTAAGATGGGCTCTTAACCCATCATATATTGGTTCTGTAAATTTAATATACAGCACCACTCACCCCTATATACAGCTACAAAGCTAATAACAAAAGGAAGGTGTAGGCTTCTAAACTATACAGGTAGTGCCACTAAAAACCCATTTTCTCCTAAACTAGTCACCTGCTTTAAGCAGGCTTCACCTTAGTGAGCACACCAACTATTATAATTCAAGCAGATTTAATTACCTGCTCAAAAATGACAACCAAATGGGAACAAGACAGACTCTTACGCCAACAGAAAAGAGAAGCTGATCTAAATGAAGTGTTCCAAAACCCTAACACTATTAGTACCAATATCAATGATAGAATGAATGGTACCTTAAGAGACATCCACAAATTAATGCACAAACAAAATAAAGGGAATTTTGTAATTATTCTATTGGCTGATCGGAACAGCCAATAGAATGCGAGCTCAATCTGATTGGCTGATCGGATCAGCCAATCAGATTGAGCTCGCATTCTATTGGCTGATCGGAACAGCCAATAGAATGCGAGCTCAATCTGATTGGCTGATCGGATTAGCCAATCGGATTGAACTTGATTCTGATTGGCTGATTCCATCAGCCAATCAGAATTTTCCTACTTTAATTCCGATTGGCTGATAGAATCCTATCAGCCAATCGGAATTCGAGGGACGCCATCTTGGATGACGTCCCTTAAAGGAGCCTTCATTCGTCGGTAGTCCGTCGGGCCAGCAGGATGTTCCGCGTCGGAGGTCTGCAAGATAGATCCGGAAGAAAGAAGACTGAAGATGCCGTTGATAGAAGACTTCAGCCGGATCATGGACCTCTTCATCTCCCGCTTGGATGATGACTTCAGCCGGATCATGGACCTCTTCAGCTCCCGCTTGGATGATGACTTCAGCCGGATCATGGACATCTTCAGCCCCCCGCTTGGGCTTGGATCAGGACATCGGAGGAGCTCTTCTGGATCGATCGGTGAACCTGGTATGGTGAAGATAAGGTAGGAAGATCTTCAGGGGCTTAGTGTTAGGTTTATTTAAGGGGGGTTTGGGTTAGATTAGGGGTATGTGGGTGGTGGGTTGTAATGTTGGGGGGGGGTATTGTATGTGTTTTTTTTACAGGCAAAAGAGCTGAATTCTTAGGGGCATGCCCCGCAAAGGGCCCTGTTCAGGGCTGGTAAGGTAAAAGAGCTTTGAACTTTAGTAATTTAGAATAGGGTAGGGCATTTTTTTATTTTGGGGGTCTTTGTTATTTTATTAGGGGGCTTAGAGTAGGTGTAATTAGTTTAAAATTGTTGTAATATTTTTCTGATGTTTGTAAATATTTTTTTATTTTTTGTAACTTAGTTCTTTTTTATTTTTTGTACTTTAGTTAGTTTATTTCATTGTATTTATTTGTAGATATTGTATTTAATTAATTTATTGATAGTGTAGTGTTAGGTTTAATTGTAGGTAGTTGTAGGTATTTTATTTAATTAATTTATTGATAGGGTAGTGTTAGGTTTAATTGTAACTTAGGTTAGGATTTATTTTACAGGTAATTTTGTAATTATTTTAACTATTTTAGCTATTAAATCGTTCTTAACTATTTAATAGCTATTGTACCTGGTTAAAATAAATACAAAGTTACCTGTAAAATAAATATAAATCCTAAAATAGCGGGGGCGGCAGATTAGGGGTTAATAAGTGTAAGGTTAGGGGTGTTTAGACTCGGGGTACATGTTAGAGTGTTAGGTGCAGAGGTAGGAAGTGTTTCCCCATAGCAAACAATGGGGCTGCGTTAGGAGCTGAACGCGGCTTTTTTGCAGGTGTTAGGTTTTTTTTCAGCTCAAACAGCCCCATTGTTTCCTATGGGGGAATCGTGCACGAGCACGTTTTTGAAGCTGGCCAACTCTGGTATCGAGAGTTGAAGTTGCGTTAAATATGCTCTACGCTCCTTTTTTGGAGCCTAACGCAGCCATTCTGTGGACTCTCAATACCAGAGTTATTTTAAAGGTGCGGCCAGAAAAAAGCCAGCGTTAGCTACGCGGGTCGTTACCGACAAAACTCTAAATCTAGCCGTAAGATAGCTACAATATAACTAATAGTTACATTGTAGCTATTTTAGGGTTTATTTTTATTTTTATTAAATACAATTACCTACAATTAAATAAAAATAGCTAAAATTAACTAAAGTACAAAAAAACCTCTAAATTACAGAAAATAAAAAAATTACAACAAGTTTAAACTAATTACACCTAATCTAAGCCCCCTAATAAAATAAAAAAACCCCAAAATAATAAAATTCCCTACCCTATACTAAATTACAAATAGCCCTTAAAAGGGCTTTTTGCGGGGCATTGCCCCAAAGTAATCAGCTCTTTTACCTGTAAAAAAAGAAATACACCCCCCCAACATTAAAACCCACCACCCACACCCAACCTTACTCTAAAACCCACCCAAACCCCCCTTATAAAAACCTAACACTACCCCATTGAAGATCACCCTACCTTGAGCCGTCTTCATCCAGCCGGGCCTAAGTCCTCAATAAATCTGGGCAAAGTGGTCCTCCAGATGGCCAGAAGTCTTCATCCAATCCATCCAGAAGAGGTCCTCCAGATTGGCAGAAGTCTTCATCCAAGCGGCATCTTCTATCTGAATTCTTCCATCCGGCGAGGAGCGGCACCATCTTGAAGACATCCGATGCGGAGCATCCATCGATCCTGACGACTAAACGATGAAGGACAGTTCCTTTAAATGATGTCATCCAAGATTGCGTCCCTTGAATTCCGATTGGCTGATAGGATTCTATCAGCCAATCAGAATTAAGGTAGGAGAAATCCCATTGGCTGATGAAATCAGCCAATCAGATTGATCTCGCATTCTATTGGCTGTTCCAATCAGCCAATAGAATGCAAGGTCAATCCTATTGGCTGATTGAATCAGCCAATCGGATTGAACTTCAATCTGATTGGCTGATTTCATCAGCCAATGGGATTTTTCTTACCTTAATTCCGATTGACTGATAGAATCCTATAAGCCAATCGGAATTCAAGGGACGCCATCTTGGATGACATCATTTAAAGGAACTGTCATTCGTCGTTTAGTCGTCGGGATCGATGGATGCTCCGCATCGGATGTCTTCAAGATGGTGCCGCTCCTCGCCAATTTAGAGTTTGTTATTTTGTACTTTAGTTAATTTTAGTTATTTTTATTTAATTGTAGGTAATTGTATTTAATTAATTTAATTTATTTAATTGTAGTATAGTGTTAGGTGTAATTGTAACTTAGGTTAGGATTTATTTTACAGGTAAATTTGTAGTTATTTTAGCTAGGTAGCTATTAAATAGTTAATAACTATTTAATAGCTATTGTACCTAGTTAAAATAAATACAAAGTTGCCTGTAAAATAAATATAAACCCTAAAATAGCTACAATGTAACTATTAGTTATATTGTAGATATCTTAGGGTTTATTTTATAGGTAAGTATTTAGTTTTAAATATGAATAATTTATTTAATTATAGGAATATTTATTTAGATTAATTTAAATAATTTTTAAGTTAGGGGGGTGTTAGGGTTAGGGTTATACTTAGGTTTAGGGGTTAATAGATATAATGTATGTGGTGGCGGTGTAGGGGGGGCAGGATAGGGGTTAATAAATGTAATGTAGGTGGCGGTGGGCTCCGGGAGCGACGGTTTAGGGGTTAAACAATTAATTTGCAGCGGGGTCCGGGATCGGCAGGATAGGGGTTAATAACTTTATATAGGTGGCGGCGGTATAGGGGGCAGCAGATTAGTGGTTAATAGGTATAATGTAGCTGGCGGCGGGGTCTGGGAGCGGCGGTTTAGGGGTTAAAATGTTTATTATAGTTGCGGCGGGGTCCGGGAGTGGCGGTTTAGGGGTTAAACATTTTATTTAGTTGCGGTGGGGTCCGGGAGCGGCAGTTTAGGGGTTAAGAATAATAATGTAGGTGGTGGCGGTGTAGGGGGGGCAGATTAGGGGTGTTTAGACTCGGGGTACATGTTAGGGTGTTAGGTGCAGACACTTCCCATAGGAATCAATGGGATATCGGGCAGCAGCAAACATGAGCTTTCGCTTCTGTAAGACTCCCATTGATTCCTACGGGATCTGCCACCTCCAGGGCGGCAGATTGAAAACCAGGTACGCTGGGCCGGAATAGTGGCAAGCGTATCTGGTTGTTCTTTGATAAGTTCCAAAAGTAGTCAGATTGTGCCGAACTTGCGTTCGGAACATCTGGAGTGACGTAACCATCGATCTGTGTCGGACTGAGTCCGGCGGATCATACGTTACGTCACTATATTCTACTTTTGCCAGTCTGTAGGGCTTGATAACTACGGCGAATCAGCCTCACCACAAATACGCTGCGGAATTCCAGCGTATTCGTGGTTGACGACTTGATAAATAGAGGCCTCTGTCTCAATCATTAAAGTTTAATTTTGACTTTACTCTTACTTTAAGTTTAAACCAGTGATGTCAAATATGGCACCACTTGTACTCATGTGGTAACTTTATGCATGTATGTGTCTGTGTATAGAAGAGGTATTCAAGTTTTATAATATTATTGTTATTACGATTATTATTATTATTGATAAGATAACCTTAAAATTAGCATTTTTGTTTAGCCAAATAAGGGCTAGTTTCCATTGAGCCGCAATTGAGCTTTCGCAAAGTCATAAACAAAAAAACTGCTGTCGGAAGCCATTATACTTATCGACAGTTTACATTTTTCATCATTACCGGCAGCAGGCTCCAGCTTCCAAAAAGAATTATGTGGCCCATAGAAAATAATAAAAGCTGAAAAACGCAAATTTACCCCAGGTTTCCACTGAAAGCGCAAACAGTTAAAACACTGTTGGAAGCCGTCAGCAAGGTCTCAAACATTACAGCATGCTCAACTAGGTGTAAGAGAGGGAGAATAAGCTTTTGTGAGGCCTCTTTACCACTGAGATATTAATATGTATTTACATATAAAAATATAATCAATCACATATCTCCATAATTCAAACTAGGCCTATGCCTATGGCAGCAATAAATATTATATATATATTAATAAATTGAAAAATTTATTAAAAGAAATAAAAAATATTTCATTAAATAAAACATTTTTCATTAATTTAATTTGGTGATGAATTCAACATATCTTTTTTTTTTTTTTTTAGAAGTGATCACAGATAAAGAGCGCAAATGTTAAACATAAATGTCAAAATATAAGGTCGGGTTACCATAACAACAAACTTGTTATGGCGAAAAATATGACGTTGGATGAAAGTGTTAACACAACGTTAACTGCCTACACAAAAAGGGCGACTGCATGTATTGCACAATATTTTTCAATGGAGGATTTCAAAATATTTGTAATGACAGCAATGACTAACAGTATTTTAATGTACTTTGCTGCCATAGAGTAATTAAAAAAGCCAGAGGGAAGTAGTTAAAAAAATTGAAAACTTTTATTAGTACAAGAGTAATATATATCCTAGGATCCCAGGTACCAAGTCAAATCATCTGACATGTTTTGAGCTAAAACAGTGCTTTCTAAGTTTGTGTACCGCTATTTCCATACTATTTGTAGTGACGTTTGTTTATCCAAAAGTATCCATTTATTAATGAGCTAAACATCTATTGGCAGACAAAGGAATTCCAAGCAACGCTCAGCTATTTCAATGGCTATCAGGCGAAAACTCCCTCACCCCATACACTTTAAAACCAGAAATTACATAGTCAATTCAAATGCCAATGAGAAGCTGTAGTGCAACTTTAATTCTGAACCTGCTTAACCAATCATAGAGCCATCATGAATGAATTGTGGTACAATTGCGCCTGATTCTTATAAATATTCCCCTAGGGATCGTCATTTTCAAATGTTTAGGGTGGCTAGAATCATCCCTAATAATTGTGTTGCCTGTAGTTAGTATTGAAAATGGCGATGCCTTGGGGACAATTTATAAGAATCATGCGCAACTGTACCACAATTGAGTCCTATAACCAACATTCATTTGAATTGGTAGACAAATTACTTCAATATGGTTATAATGAGGCCCAGCTTAAGAGAATAAGGAAACAAGTTCACTTTCTAAATAGACAACATCTTTAAAGAGACAAAAAGCCACTTTGCAGTACAAACCTAAATATAGCTATAGACAGAGTCAATAATAAAATGCATTTTAGTACCAAGTATAGTAAACAATTTGGACTAATAAAAAAAGATCATACAAAAAAATCTGGAAGTATTAAGATTGGACCTGGTCTTGGACAACATCCTATTGAGTGGATGTAATTTTATAGCCAAAAGAGCACACACAACAGGGGACAACCTTATTGAGTATGTATATAAAGATCCTATGAAAAAGACAAATAAACATAAAGAATGTTGGCTACAGAGGAAATGGAGTTTTAAATGTGGAAGATGGCCTTGCTTTATCTAAAGACACCTTATTTTCTACCAATACAAATAAATCATACAAACACTGTTACAAATTAGATTGCTCTAGATATATAGTATATTTGTGGTATACAATACAGAAGGTACACCAGCAGGATGGCCAAAGATAGAATTAGAGAACAACTTAGGGGCATAGATACTATTCCCCCTCCAACTACTATAGCTAGACACTATGGGGTAGATTTAATATGCAGCGGATGCTGCTTTCTACGCCCCGCTGCTCCTTTTTGGTGGCGGACTGCAATTATCCTGATCCGATATGATCAGGATGATTGACACCCCCTGCTAGGGGCCGATTGGCCGTGAATATGCAGGGGGCGGCATTGCACAAGCAGTTCACAAGAAATGCTTGTGCAATTTTAAATGCTGACAGCATTTAGCGATGTTCGGCGCGCATGATTCGCTACAGAAAATCATGTCCGCTTGACATATAATAAATTGACCCCTATGCATCACATGAAGAAGGTAAAAAGGTATTTTACTTCCAAGTTATAGATTTTTGCCCCTAAAGATATTAGAGGAGGTGACAGAATTAAACAACTATTGAAAAAAAGATACATAGTGGATATTCCACCTTGATACTAAGGAACAGGTGGGCTGTTGACCTACATCTAGGTTGAGAGAAAGGAGATAATACCTTACTAGATTATTATTTTATAGTGCATCTTTTTTACAGCTGATTCCTAAATATGAAATATTGAAAAGTTTTGCTCAGTCAGTTAGAAACACTAGTTACACTGCTAGGTACCATTACTTCAAATGTTGGGCGATTAACGTGTTTTAAATAATGTTTTTAAAAGGAGTAACAATCAAATTTACCTTGTACATCTGAAGTATGGTGTAGATATTATATTGCTAGTTTAAGTACACTCTGTGTACCGCTATATGGTTACATTGCTTGATGTTTTGGCCACAATGTAATGTATTTTAGTAACAGTAATATAGCTGTATCCGTAAATTTAGGATGTTCTGTTAGAATGTATTCAACTGATTAAATGAGTTACGAATAATGTTATTTCTTTATATCTAATCTGTTGAACCCTATTGACCTATAAAACCAATATGTAACAGTACCAATACAGCCATATCTTTTACTCATCGTAGCCTTTATTGGATGCATTAGCTATAACAATGTTAATGTTGCTATACTTAAGTAGATTTACAACATATTTCAGTTTTGATTCATTTTTGGTTACAATATGACAAACAGTTAATAGGGGTCGAAGTTGAATCTTATGGTTGATTCTTTTTCCTAGCAACATGTGACATTGCATTCATGATGGCTCTATGATTGGTTAAGCAGGTTCAGAATTCAAGTTGCGCTACAGCTACTCATTGGCCTTTGAACCAATTATGTCATTTCCAGTTTTAAAGTGTATAGGGCGATGGAGTTTTCCCTGAAAGCTATTGAGGTAGCCGAGTGTTGCTTGGAATTTCCTTTGTCCGTCAATATATGTTCAGCTTATTAATAATTGGATCCTTTTGGATAAACATACGTCACCGCAAACTTAGTCCAACATCTTTGAGAAAGCACTGTTTTAGCACGAAATGCGTCTAATGATTTAACTTGGTACCTGGGATCTTAGGATCAGTATTACTCTTATTTTTTTTAACACATTTTTTCAATTTTTTTTTAACTACTGGCCCACAGACTTTTTGAATTACTCTGTGGCCACAATGCACATAACTATGAGTCATTGTTGTCATCTCTCATATTTTCGACTCTTGTGCATTCAGGCTGATAGCGTTACATGGGGACTTTAAGAAGACAGGACCCTGAGCTGATGGCAACAATACACCGTCTTTTCACTAATCGAGTTAGTGCATCTTACATTATTTGTTTCTTCATTGAATTCACATTTTCAATGGAAACCTTATATTAAGATTGAGCCTTGAACTACTTTTAGCTGTCAGCGTCTTTGGTAGCTTACTGCTCAATTTTTACCGAATCATTGGACACGAGCCCTAAATTGCTAACTGATTGAAATTTATTTTTTCTACTGATTTTATACACCTTTAATCACACACAGATATCCTTGGATCTACAATCTATAAAAGTATAATATTATATAAATATATTTAAAATTAAATCAGTCCGTCAAAAAAAGCACACACTATTTGTGTGGATGCTGTTTTCCTAGCTACATTTAATTAAAATGACTTGAGAGATACTGATATTGGCTTTGTATAAAGCACTTTGTTGTCATAACCACAAGGTAGCACTGTTGTATTTTCAGAAAACTCAGTCTGAGACACATTAAATAATGTTTTCATTCAACAGCTTGACAAGATTGTCACCAGTTTATTATCTTGTTTGAGAAGTGACATGATAAAGCCTGTAAATAATCTTTCTTTGAAATAATAATTTAAAACATTAATATGTCAAAACACAATATGACATCCACAATTTATATTCTTCTCAAATTTGGTCTCTTCATTCTTACAGATAAGGCTGTTTATACTGCAAGAAGGCTCAATTATCAGTTTTGGGCTTCCATTATCACTGTGCATTCATGCAGTTCAAATTCATTAACCCAACTTTAAGTCAAGCATTTTATGTGTTTGTCATAATTTGGATGACTGTTTTGCAAAGTTGTCTTTGCGTGAAAACCAAAATCAGTTATACTATATTTTTCATTGTATATTATTTTCTTATTTTTATCATACAACTCTTATTTTATAAACCAAAACAAAAAGGTTCCTGAAAAAAATTGGTATCTTTTGGATGATCTTGTTTTAAACACTAATTTTGGAGGTGAACATCCACGAGTGTGCCACAGCATAATTATCTACTTATATACAAGTGACCTATGAAGAAAATATTAATCAAACTTAAAGGGACAGTCTACGCCAGAATTGTTATTGTTTAAAAAGATAGATAATCCCTTTATAACCAACACGGTTATATTATTTTACCTCTGTGATTACCTTGTATCTAAGCTTCTGCAGACTGCCCCCTTATTTTAGTTCTTTTGACAGACATACATATTAGCCAATTAGTACTGTCTCCTCGTTAACTCCATGTGCGTCACCACAATGTTATCTATATGGCACACATGAACTAATGCCCTCTAGCTGTGAAAAACTGTTGAAATGCATTCAGATAAGAGGCAACCTTCAAGGGCTTAGGAATTAGTATATGAGCCTACCTAGGTTTAGCTTACAACAAAGAATACCAAGAGAACAAAGAATATGTGATGATAAAAGTAAATTAGAAAGTTGTTGTAAATTTGCATTAATGATCTGAATCATGTAAGTTTAATTTTGACTAGACTGTCCCTTTAACATTTATTGGTAATGATATTTAAAAGGACAGCAAGAAAAACAAAGAAACC